>NC_069500.1:873445835-873578335 GCF_027579735.1 Bombina bombina
GTGCCCAAATGATTCCAGCCAATCATAATGATGGGATAGAAACACTGTTTGGGCACTCATAGGAATTGTTTCCTAAGTCATTCCAAACCATTGGACAAGGAAGTGTATTCTTTTGAGTGGGTCTTTAACCCACTGTAACCCTAGCTCCTATGTCAGTCTTCCAATAGTTTGCCCACTGAAAAACAGTCAGTGCTGTTCACTAATCTCTCCTCCTGATCTACCAACTAGTAGTCATGAGGGAATCATAGTTCTACTTATACACCTCAATTAAGTGATAGCGCCCCTGCCTTCTACTTCAGTTCCAGTAACGTTTATTTGTCTAGATGGTGATAGCCTAATATATTGGCCACGTTTTAGCAATTGGGTTCCACATGTCAAATTTATGATAGTATCACACCTCCGATGTGTGTATTTTTCTATTTGGTCTGTCTGACATCTTAATGCTCTTAGAGGATTTGGTGCCCCATCCAATGGCATACTGAGACCATGGCTGGACAGTTTTAACAGTGTTTAGTCTTTGGGCTTTCATATGTATTTCTTCTATAAGGTACGACGAGTCCACGGATTCATCCTTTACTTGTGGGATATTATCCTCCTTCTAACAGGAAGTGGCAAAGAGCTGAGCTGCCTATATAGCTCCTCCCTTAGCGCCACCCCAAGTCATTCTCTTTGCCTACTTTAAGTACTAGGAAGGGTAAAGTGAAAGAGGTGATAAAATGTTAGTTTTTATTTTCTTCAAGCAAGATTTTTTTATTTTAAATGGTACCGGTGTGTACTATTTACTCTCAGGCAGCAGATGGATGAAGACTTCTGCCTGGAGGCTGATGATCTTAGCATTTGTCACTAAGATCCAAAGCAGTTCCCACAGAATGGCTGAGGAGTACAAGAAACTTCAGTGTGAGGAACATTTTCATGCTATATAGCAGTGAGGTATGTTCAGTCAATTTTTCTGGAGAGACTGTGGTATTTCAGAATGTCTGACAGTATCCCCATGAGGGTAAGGGTAAGCAGTAATCCTAAAAGATTACTAAGCTTGCATATAAAGGGCTCATAGAAAATGGTTGACACTGAGTGTGTATGTTTGTGGGCAAGCGTTTATGGACCTGGGAGTACTGATAAAGTTTTTGGCAGTGACGTTTTTTATACTTTATTAGAGGGTACACTTGGCTTCTGTTTTGGGTTTGAGAACCCACATGGCTAGTTTCAGACCGCTCTGGTGCGGTTCTTTGGGGCTGCAAAACATCGAGTGAGATGGGCGGAGCCTATTTTCGCGCCTCAGTTGCGCACTTGTATTTGCAGAGCAAGCAGCAAGCTCCAACTCCGGTGGGCCCTTGTGGAAGTGTTGGGCCAAATCGAAGCTTTAACCCCTTTTTTCCAATCCCTGAGGGCAGGTAGGCACCACAGCAGGGCTGTGCCGAGGTGCAGAGGGTGTTTTTTCCGGATTAGGTCTTATTTATTATCTGTTTTTTCACTATAAAGGGTTAAGTGTTCCTTTCCTTGTGGGGCAAACTTAGCTGCATATTTTGAGTATTCATGCAAAAAAATGAAACAATTTGACTATTTTTAAGCTGTTTTGCAGAACGTGTATGCTTTTTTTTCTCTTAAAGGCGCAGTACCGTTTTTTAAGATTATTTTTTTCACTAAAATAAAGTTTTTTTTCAAGCCTGTTTGTGTCATTACTAGCCTGTTTAACATGTCTGACATTGAGGAAAGCCAATGTTCAATGTGTTTAGAAGCCATTGTGGAACCCCCACTTAAAATGTGTCCCTCATGCACTGAAAGGGCAATTAATTGCAAAGAACATATTTTAGCTAATAAAAGTATGTTGCAGGATGATTCTCAGTCAGAAGGGAATCAGGTTATGCAATCTAATTCTCCCCAAGTGTCACAACCATTAGCGCCTGCACAAGCGACGCCAAGTACTTCTAGTGCGTCTAATTCTTTCACCCTGCAAGATATGGCCACAGTTATGAATACTACCCTCACAGAGGTATTATCTAAGCTGCCTGGGTTGCAGGGGAAGCGCAGTAAGTCCGGTGTGAGAGTAAATGCTGAGTCCTCTGACGCTTTATTAGCCATATCCGATGTACCCTCACAATGTTCTGAGTTGGGGGTGAGGGATTTGTTGTCTGAGGGAGAGATTTCTGATTCAGGAAAGATGTTCCCTCAGACAGATTCTGATATGACGGCTTTTAAATTTAAGCTAGAGCACCTCCGCCTGTAGCTCAGGGAGGTTTTAGCGACTCTGGACAATTGTTACCCTATTGTAGTTCCACCAGAGAAATTGTGTAAAATGGATAGATATCTAGAGGTTCCTACTTACACTAATGTTTTTCCGGTCCCTAAGAGGATTTCGGACATTGTTACAAAGGAGTGGGATAGACCAGGTATTCCCTTTTCTCCCCCTCCTACCTTTAAGAAAATGTTTCCCATATCAGACACCATTAGGGATTCGTGTCAGACGGTCCCTAAGGTGGAGGGAGCTGTTTCTACCCTGGCTAAGCGTACAACTATACCTATTGAGGACAGTTGTGCTTTCAAAGATCCTATGGATAAAAAATTAGAGGGTCTTCTAAAGAAAATATTTATTCATCAGGGTTTTCTTCTGCAACCTATAGCGTGCATTGTTCCTGTAACTACTGCAGAGGCTCTTCAGGTTGAGACCCCATTAGATGATATTCTGGATAGAATTAGGGCTCTTAAGCTAGCTAATTCTTTCATTACAGATGCCGCTTTTTAACTGTCTAAATTAGCGGCAAAGAATTCAGGTTTTGCCATTCTAGCGCGTAGAGCGTTATGGCTTAAGTCCTGGTCTGCTGACGTATCATCAAAATCTAAGCTTTTAGCCATCCCTTTCAAGGGTAAGACCCTATTCGGGCCTGAACTGAAAGAGATCATTACAGACATCACTGGAGGAAAAGGCCATGCCCTTCCTCAGGATAAGACAAATAAGATGAGGACCAAACAAAATAATTTTCGTTCCTTTCGAAACTTCAAAGGTGGTCCCTCTACCTCTTCCCCTGCCACAAAGCAGGAGGGGAATTTTGCTCTATCCAAGTCAGTCTGGAGACCTAACCAAACTTGGAACAAGGGTAAACAGGCCAAGAAGCCCGCTGCTGCCACCGAGACAGCATGAAGGGGCAGCCCCCGATCCGGGACCGGATCTAGTAGGGGGCAGACTTTCTCTCTTTGCTCAGGCTTGGGCAAGAGACGTTCAGGACTCCTGGGCTTTAGAAATCGTGACCCAGGGGTATCTTCTAGATTTCAAAGATTCTCCTCCAAGGGGGAGATTCCATCTTTCTCGATTGTCTGTAAACCAGACAAGAAGAGAGGCATTCTTACGCGGTGTAGAAGACCTATATACCATGGGAGTAATATGCCCAGTTCCAAAATCAGAACAGGGGCAGGGGTTTTATTCCAATCTGTTCAAGATGGAGACCATTCGGACTATTTTACCAATGATCCAGGAGGGTCAATATATGACCACCGTAGATTTAAAGGATGCGTATCTGCACATCCCTATCCACAAAGATCATCACCAGTTCCTCAGGTTCGCCTTTCTGGACAAGCATTACCAGTTTGTGGCTCTTCCCTTCGGGTTGGCCACAGCTCCCAGAATTTTCACAAAGGTGCTAGGGTCCCTTCTGGCGGTTCTAAGGCCACGGGGCATAGCAGTGGCCCCTTATCTAGACAATATCTTAATTCATAAGGATGGTATGTCAATATCATTAAAAGTATCGTGTTTATGACTCGCAGTTAGTATAATTATAATATAGCTGCCATGACATCAATTTCACAAATTTACGGAAATAAGGTAAGATAAACAGATAAGATGTCCGCGACCTATGTTGGAAGAAGCCAACAGCAAACTGCATAAGAAAAGCAAACTACAAGATAAAATAACATCAAGGTCCCACAATAGTACTATCAGGGCTGACCTTAAGCGGCACAATATTATTCTCCCTGGGATGCCACTTATAAGGGAAATGGGATGACCCAGACTGTATTATTATGCGCTTGAAATACCTATTTTTGGGGCACTTAGTATGATGAGCCAGAACATAGAACATGTTAACACTAGCATATTTAAAATGCAACACATTATAAATGAACCTGAGCTAATGGTATCAGCACAGGAACTAAAGGAAAGTTTCCACAGCAAATAATGGCACAGTGAGACAGCATTGGGATAAGGGTTGTGAACAGCAATAAACATGATGCATGCTTACAGTAATTATGCAGGTAACATATATACAAAAACAATTTGCATTCCTTTCTTTTTAACGTTATGCTATTAGTATCTATGAGCCAGTATAAGCTCCTCATTGAGCAGTTCACAATATGTAGCAAGGGAGACAGACCATTGAGATATGGTTTGCAGTGAAGAGTGGCAACTTGCAACAATTATTAAATGGCGTTTCGGATCAGTAATCGTCATAACTTTTAACACTAAATGTCTTAACACAGGTGCACATAACCAAACGTTTAAGGTGTAAACCCCAGATTTAACTAGCAAATAACCAGAAGACAACTCGGATATTAGCCTGGGGTTACCAGTAACTATCATCTTCACCCTACTCCAGCTTTACCCTTAGAGCACCAGGTAGGAGTGAATATAGGAAGCTTCATTGCCAGCTTCAGAATCAACCGCTGTTGTGTTATGGCGGCCATTTTCAGTTTACTTTCCACGCTCAGACCCATAGATCGCTGCCGTTGTATTTCTGGACTCTGCTTGCAGCCGGTGACACATACAGTTTCCATAAGTCCATCTGCAAACCCCCAAACCATCGGTCACACAGGGCCACAGTAACGGTCTGCCACTCCATTATCCTGGCCTGCTGGAAGCTGTCCCCTCAGCCCGCTGGGGACCATGTTAGCCAAGTATTCCTCTGTCGCAGGGGAGGCCCGGTCTTTGTAATCCAACCCCTCTAGTGTGCTAAATCTCTGGTTGGGGAGACTCTGCCACATACCTCTCTGTATACCAGCTGGTTTGACCATGGAGGCCCCGTACTCGTGTGAGACTATTACTGCGTTCACTGCTTCATTTACGCACTTAAGTTGTGCAGATAGGAGCGTCTGAAGGGTTCTGTGGGATATGTACGCCATACTTGCGGTGTTCAGAAGTGATCCCTCTGGTTTTTATGATCAGGTTCTTGCAAGCTGATCCAATGTCGGTCTCACAGAATCACAGACCTCAATACAGCCAGCAGTGTCTCCCTTAAAGATGGCGTCCGCAGTCAGCTACCTCATGGCTTCTCCGAGGTCTCTGTTGGATTTAAAGTCACTTCAGTAGTGCACAAAGTAAAGCCAGTAACACATTTACTCAAATTAGATCATTTGGTGTAAAGACTCTGTTATGGCTATTAAATCATCCAGAATGGCAGGAGCTCTTAGTGTGCACATCTGATCTCTTCAGCGGCCAGCTCCGCCCCCGTTATCTTAATTCAGACGTCAACTTACCAACTAGCCAAATCTCACACGGATATCGTGTTGGCTTTTTTAAGATCTCACGGGTGGAAGGTGAACGCAAAAAAAAGTTGACTTATTCCCCTCACAAGAGTTCCATTCCTGGGAACTCTGATAGATAGACATGAAAAAATTTCTGACGGAGGTCAGGAAATCAAAGATTTTAACCACCTGCCGAGCTCTTCATTCCATTCCTCGGCCGTCCGTGGCTCAGTGTATGGAGGTAATCGGACTAATGGTAGCGGCAATGGACATAGTTCTGTTGGCTCGCTTGCATCTCAGACCACTGCAACTATGCATGCTCAATCAGTGGAATGGGGATTATGCAAATTTATCTCCTCAGATAAATCTGGATCAGGAGACCAGAGACTCTCTTCTTTGGTGGTTGTCACAGGATCATCTGTCCCAGGGAATGTGTTTCCGCAGGCCAGCATGGGTCATAGTGACGACGGACGCCAGCCTATTGGGCTGGGGTGCAGTCTGGAATTCCCTGAAAACACAGGGTATGTGGACTCAGGAGGAGGCTCTCCTCCCGTTAAATATTCTAGAACTGAGAGCGATATTCAATGCGCTTCAGGCGTGGCTTCAGCTGGCTTTGGCCAGATTCATAAGATTCCAGTCGGACAATATCACAACTGTAGCATATATCAATCATCAGGGGAGAACAAAGAGTTCTCTAGCGATGATAGAGGTTTCCAAAATAATTCGATGGGCAGAGGCTCACTCTTGCCATCTATCAGCAATCTATATCCCAGGAGTGGAGAACTGGGAAGCGGATTTTCTAAGTCGTCAGAGTTTTCATCCGGGGGAGTGGGAACTTCATCCGGAGGTGTTTGCACAATTGATTCATCAATGGTGCACACCAGAATTGGATCTGATGGCATCTCGTCAGAATGCCAAACTTCCTTGTTACGGGTCCAGATCAAGGGATCCTCAAGCAGTACTGATAGATGCTCTAGCAGTACCTTGGTCGTTCAACCTGGCTTATGTGTTTCCACCATTTCCTCGTCTGATCGCCAGAATCAAACAGGAGAGAGCTTTGGTGATTTTGATAGCACCTGTGTGGCCATGCAGGACTTGGTATGCAGATCTGGTGGACATGTCATCTCTATCACCGTGGACTCTGCCACTGAGACAAGACCTTCTCGTTCAAGGTCCGTTCTAGCATCCAAATCTAGTTTCTCTGTGACTGACTGCCTGGAGATTGAAGCTTGATTCTATCCAAGCGGGGATTCTCTGAGTCGGTCATAGATACCTTGATTTAGGCTCCAAAGCCTGTCACTAGTAAAATTTATCATAAGATATGGCGTAAATATCTATATGGTGCGAATCCAAAGGCTACTCATGGAGTAAGATCAGGATTCCTAGGATTTTGTCCTTTCTCCAAGAAGGATTGGAGAAGGGGTTATCAGCTAGTTCCTTAAAGGGACAGATATCTGCTTTGTCAATTTTACTGCACAAGCGTCTGGCAGATGTTCCAGGCGTTCAGTCGTTCTGTCAGGCTTTAGTTAGAATCAAGCCTGTGTTTAAACCTGTTGCTCCGCCATGGAGTTTGAATTTAGTTCTTAAAGTTCTTCAAGGGGTTCCGTTTGAACCTATGCATCCCATAGATATTAAGCTTCTATCTTGGAAAGTTCTGTTTTTAGTTGCTATCTCTTCGGCTCGAAGAGTTTCTGAACTATCTGCATTGCAATGCGATTCGCCTTATCTTGTTTTCCATTCTGATAAGGTGGTTTTGCGTACCAAACCTGGATTCCTTCCTAAGGTTGTTACTAATAAGAATATTAATCAGGAAATTGTTGTTCCTTCCCTGTGTCCTAATCCTTCCTCTAAGAAGGAGCGTCTGTTGCACAACTTGGACGTGGTTCGTGCTTTGAAGTTTTACTTGCAAGCGACCAAAGATTTCCGTCAAACATCTTCTCTTTTTGTTGTCTATTCTGGAAAGCGTAGAGGTAAAAAAGCTGGTTACCTCTCTTTCTTTTTGGCTGAAAAGCATCATCCGTTTGGCATACGAGACTGCTGGACAGCAGCCTCCTGAAAGGATTACAGCTCACTCTACTAGAGCGGTGGCTTCCACATGGGCTTTTAAAAATGATGCTTCTGTTGAACAGATTTGTAAGGCTGCGACTTGGTCTTCGCTTCATACCTTTTCCAAATTTTACAAATTTGATACTTTTGCTTCTTCGGAGGCTATTTTTGGGAGAAAAGTTCTTCAAGCAGTGGTGCCTTCTGTTTAGGCATCTGTCTTGTCCCTTCGTTTCATCCGTGTCCTATAGCTTTGGTATTGTATCCCACAAGTAAAGGATGAATCCGTAGACTCGTCGTACCTTATAGAAGAAAAGTAAATTTATGCTTACCTGATAAATTCATTTCTTCTATGGTATGACGAGTCCACGGCCCGCCCTGTCATTTTAAGACAGATGATATTTTTTTGATTCAAAACTTCAGTCACCTCTGCAACTTTTAGTTTCTCCTTTTTCTTCCTGTACCTTCGGTCGAATGAATGGGGGGGGTGGAGCTAAGGGAGGAGCTATATAGACAGCTCTGCTGTGGTGCTCTTTGCCACTTCCTGTTAGCAGGAGGATAATATCCCACAAGTAAAGGATGAATCCGTGGACTTGACGTACCATAGAAGAAATTAATTTATCAGGTAAGCATAAATTTACTTTTCTAGATACTTGCCAGCTAGCTGTATAGCTTCATAAAGGATAAGTGGCTTAACTGTTCTTTACACCAGTTTTATCAAGCTATTTCTCCAACATTGGTGTGTCCGGTCCACGGCGTCATCCATTACTTGTGGGAAATGTTCTCCCCCCCAGGGAAAGGCAAGGAGAGCACACAGCAAGAGCTGTCCATATAGCTCCCCCTCTGGCTCCGCCCCCCAGTCATTCTCCTTGCCGCTCTGAACAAGTAGCATCTACCACGGGGATGGCGAGGAGTTTGTGGTGTTAGTTGTAGTTTTTTATTCTTCTATCAAGATCTAATGGTCGCAGCAATGGATGTGGTTCCTTTTGCTCAAATTCATCTAAGACCATTACAGCTGTGCATGCTCAATCAGTGGAATGGGGACTATACAGACTTGTCTCCCCAAATTCAAGTAGACCAGGTAACCAGGGACTCACTTCTCTGGTGGTTGACCCAGGATCACCTGTCTCAGGGAATGAGTTTCCGCAGACCGGAGTGGGTCATCGTCACGACCGACACCAGCCTCTTGGGGTGGGGCGCGGTCTGGGACTCTCTGAAAGCTCAGGGCCTATGGTCGCGGGAAGAGTCGCTTCTCCCGATAAACATTTTGGAACTAAGAGCTATATTCAATGCACTCCTGGCTTGGCCTCAGCTAGCGGAAGCCAGGTTCATAAGATTTCAGTCGGACAACATAACGACTGTTGCATACATCAATCATCAGGGGGGAACAAAGAGTTCCCTAGCGATGAAGGAAGTAACCAAGATAATCCAATGGGCAGAGAATCACTCCTGCCATCTATCTGCTATTCACATCCCAGGAGTAGACAACTGGGAGGCGGACTATTTGAGTCGTCAGACTTTCCATCCGGGGGAGTGGGAACTCCATCCGGAGGTCTTTGCTCAGTTAACCCAATTATGGGGCATTCCAGACATGGATCTAATGGCGTCCTGTCAGAACTTCAAGATTCCTTGCTACGGGTCCAGATCCAGGGATCCCAAGGCGACTCTAGTGGATGCATTAGTGGCGCCTTGGTCGTTCAACCTAGCATATGTGTTTCCACCATTTCCTCTCCTCCCCAGGCTCATAGCCAGGATCAAACAGGAGAAGGCCTCTGTGATTCTGATAGCTCCTGCGTGGCCACGCAGGACTTGGTATGCAGACCTGGTGAATATGTCATCGGCTCCACCATGGAAGCTACCTTTGAGACAGGACCTTCTAGTACAAGGTCCATTCGAACATCCCAATCTAGTTTCTCTGCAGCTGACTGCTTGGAAATTGAACGCTTGATTTTATCCAAGCGTGGGTTTTCAAATTCTGTGATTGATACTCTGGTCCAAGCCAGAAAACCTGTGACTAGAAGGATTTACCATAAAATATGGAAAAAATATATCTGTTGGTGTGAATCCAAAGGATTCTCCTGGAGTAAGATTAAAATTCCAAAGATTCTCTCCTTTCTCCAAGAAGGTTTGGATAAAGGATTGTCAGCTAGTTCTCTAAAAGGACAGATTTCTGCATTATCCGTCTTGTTGCACAAACGACTGGCAGCTTTGCCAGATGTACAAGCTTTTGTTCAGGCTTTGGTTAGAATCAAGCCTGTTTACAGACCCATGACTCCTCCTTGGAGTCTAAATTTAGTTCTTTCAGTTCTTCAAGGGGTTCCGTTTGAACCTTTACATTCCATAGATATTAAGTTACTATCTTGGAAAGTTCTGTTTTTGGTTGCTATTTCTTCTGCTAGAAGAGTTTCCGAATTATCTGCTTTGCTGTGTGATCCACCCTATCTGGTGTTCCATTCAGATAAGGTTGTTTTGCGTACTAAGCCTGGTTTTCTTCCAAAAGTTGTTTCCAACGAGAACATCAACCAGGAAATAGTTGTTCCTTCTTTGTGTCCGAATCCAGTTTCAAAGAAGGAACATTTATTACACAATTTAGATGTTGTTCGTGCTTTAAAGTTCTATTTAGAAGCAACAAAAGATTTTAGACAAACCTCATCCTTGTTTGTCGTTTACTCTGGTAAGAGGAGAGGTCATAAAGCTACTGCTACCTCTCTCTCTTTCTGGCTGAAAAGCATTATCCGCTTGGCTTATGAGACTGCCGGACGGCAGTCTCCTGACCGTATCACAGCTCACTCTACTAGGGCTGTGGCTTCCACATGGGCCTATAAGAACGAGGCTTCTGTTGACCAGATATGTAAGGCAGCGACTTGGTCTTCTCTGCACACTTTTGCCAAATTCTACAAATTTGATATTTTTGCTTCTTCGGAGGCTGTTTTTGGGAGAAAGGTTTTGCAAGCCGTGGTGCCTTCTGTTTAGGTAACCTGATTTGCTCCCTCCCTTCATCCGTGTCCTAAAGCTTTGGTATTGGTTCCCACAAGTAATGGATGACGCCGTGGACCGGACACACCAATGTTGGAGAAAACAGAATTTATGCTTACCTGATAAATTACTTTCTCCAACGGTGTGTCCGGTCCACGGCCCGCCCTGGTTTTTTTAATCAGGTTGAAAAATGTTTTCTTTATACACTACAGTCACCACGGCACCCTATAGTTTCTCCTTTTTCTCCTAACCGTCGGTCGAATGACTGGGGGGCGGAGCCAGAGGGGGAGCTATATGGACAGCTCTTGCTGTGTGCTCTCCTTGCCTTTCACTGTGGGGGAGAACATTTCCCACAAGTAATGGATGACGCCGTGGACCGGACACACCGTTGGAGAAAGTAATTTATCAGGTAAGCATAAATTCTGTTTTTTAGATAGTAGTTTATTCCAACTGCATGCATGCATGAAACACAGCAAAGGGCTGCAGACTGAAGGTAATTAGCATTTATTCTGCCCAATGTGGTATAGAAATAAAACTAAGGCCATCTACCCCATGTCTGAAGATAGAAAATGTCCAGCGTGCTTTGATTCTGCTCCCATTGGATTATCACATATGATATAACAACCTATTTCTACACAGGGTGGTACTTCCGGCCCTAGAAAGAAAAGCAACTTCTGAAATATATGGTGAGCTGGAATGTTATCACTTCTTCCCTTTTGGTTAAGAAAAAACATATGTCGCATATGTACGTCCTCTGTAGCTTGATAAATCAACCTCAAAATGTCCATTTCTAATGGGGAATTTATGCTTTTTATTTTTTTTGCTCCCTGACATATCTGGGTGTCAACATGTAAAAACAGAAAAAAAGTATTATCTAAAGATGACAAAATAACAGTGATGTAAAATATAGCTACATTTTATTTGAGTGTTTGATGGATATGTATGGTTTATTTGGGAACAAAAAAGATATTCCATGATAAAAGTCCCCACAAAAAATAAATAAAATAAAAAAAATATGTGATTGTATTTTGTATATTATTTTAAATATCATTATAAATGTAGGCTTGTTGATATATCAGCAAAATAACTGAAAGAATAAAATCATTAGCAATAAAGTGAGGTTATCAATCATACATCTTTATTGTAGAATATTCTATGTTTTATAAATAACAACCATTATAATCATGTAAATTATTGTGGTGTGTTGCAAGTGTGACATGGTAGAGTTTCTAAGAATTGATCATGTGCCGTGAGGACACTTCTGTTCAACTTTCTCTGTCTCTCTGTTTTTGTTTTACAACTCTCTCTCTGATGTTCAATTACTTTCTCTGCAGACCACCTCTGTCTCCGCTGCTCAACTCTCTCTTCACTCATAAGCCGCCGCCCCCACTCCCAATTAGACACCACCAAAAAGGCGCACAAACTTCTCCGCCTCCTTTTACACATGTCCACCACCGCAGCATGCAGGGAACTGCAGTTCAATGGCTGAAGAGCGGTTAACAGCTGCAGATATTGCATACCATAGCACTGCGATGGACATAAAAACAATACCATCATGAACATTGCACATATATAATAAAAAATGAAGAGCCGAATTACAAGTGGAGCACAAAATTGCGCTTAAGCGAGTGCGATATTTGCACTCCATTTGTAATACCAGGCACACAAAAGAGCACACTTCCGTAGGCTCCAATGGGAGCCGCGTTGTCATGCAGGCAAGAGAACTAGCGCAGCGAAGGGGGTAAGTCGCGCAGCGATAGGCAGCAGATTGCAAATATATATGTATATGCTTATATACATTATATATTTATGTGTATATACACTTATAAACACAAATATATATGTATTTAAGCACATATATATATATATATATACACACATACATACATACACACATACATACATATACATACACACAGTTCCCATATACCACAATGTAGAGGCACTTTTCAGTAGACATGTGCGTTTCGATTCGTTCCGAATCCAAATTAAATTCGGAGATTCGGATCGATTCGAATTTCCGAATTACGGTAGTACCGAATCTACCGAATAAATCCGAATTAGTTGGGATTTATTCGGTAAATTCGGATGGCCATGGATTACACTAGTATTGTACAGTATATTAGGTTATATCACTCTGCTATGGGTTACACCTAATATACAGTACATAATACTAGTCTAATACACAGCACATCCCACCTAACGCATACCGAAATTCCGAATCGAACCGAATCCAGCTGAATTTATTCGAATCCGAATGAATCCGAAACAAATTCATTCAAATTTTTCCGAATTCGAATCGATCCAAACCGAAATTTGAAAAAATCTGAATCAATCCGAACTGAAACTAATTTTTCGACTATGCACAAGTCTACTTTCCAGTGCTGTTTTTTTTATTTTTTTCAAACACCCCACTCCTACCAACTTTAGCCCCATAAAACTGCTTAGTACAGTTATTAAAAAAAATAAAGATCCTACATTTATTAAAGCAACTCTATTCCTATTTTTTGGGGCAAATTGGGCAACATTTATAAAATTAACCAGAGATCTGATCTCTGATTAATTGTATGAGCGTTTGTAATGGCTGGGTATTTATCAGCATCCGCAAATGGGCAAATTTTTTGCTCGTTTGCAGGCGCACAATAAATTAGCTCACCACTTGTAATCTATCCCTAAATAAGTAATAAGTCTTTATAATAAAATAGAACATCCCTTCAAAAAGTGCTTGGGACAAAAGGAGGAGTTTAAAAAAAAATGGACTATCCCATTTTTTTTCAATTGCTTTTCAGCTTCAATGGACAGTCTAGTCCAAAATAAACTTTCATGATTCAGATAGAGAATGTAATTTTAAACAATTTTCCAATTTACTTTTATCACCAATTTTGCTTTGTTCTCTTGGTATTCTTAGTTGAAAGCTAAACCTAGGAGGTTCATATGCAAATTTCTAAGCCCTTGAAGGCCGCCTCTTTTCTCAGGGCATATTGACAGTTTGTCACCACAAGAGGGTGTTAGTTCATGTGTGTCATATAGATAACACTGTGCTCACGCATGTGGAGTTCCAGTGAGCCAGCTCTGATTGGCTAAAATGGATGTCTGTTAAAAGAACTGATCTAAGGGGGCAGTTTGCAGAAGCTTAGATACAAGGTAATCACAGAGGTAAAAAGTGTATTTATATAACTGTGTTGGTTGTGCAAAACTAGGGAATATCTATCTTTTAAAACAATAACAATTCTGGTGTAGACTGTCCCTTTAAATTGATAATAAATACTAGTTGATACTGGTCCTCTAAGGCCAGTTTTGTGAGTGTCCCAGCAGTGAAACAGTTAATAAGGGAGCCACACCTTGCATTCTGGATTGTGTAGTGTTAGCTAATTGCTCTAATTAACTGTTTTACTGCTGGGCCACTAACAAAACTGTCCTTAGAGGGAACACTGGTCTACAGCTTCGCTTTTCAAACATCTTTTATAGAATAATATTTGATTTGAAAATTCTTTGTGATAAAAATTAACTTTTAATATGATTTTTGTATTGACAATGAAAATATTTGTATTAAAAAATCACAAGGTACATCACCAAATAACAGGATGAAACAGTGTGAGGCATTTAGATAAGATCAGAAAAAGCAAGTTTGTCCTTTGGTTAACTCTTAGGGGTTAATCTTATCCCTATCCCTAATAACATATTACAATGTCTACAATACATCTTATGAGATATTTCCTGCCAGTGTGAGCTGTACATTAACAATATGATGCAGAAGACATGGATTCTCTATAAATAGGTGTATAATTTCCTGCTTAATCTGCAAGCTCACTGGATCGTATCCCTTTTTACTGCAAGCCCAATACAAATGTAAATGTAATAAGAAGCCATAAAGAAGACAAAGGACTCTGAGAGAAACTGCTGCTGATTTAAAAAGTTGAAGATGCATTTGAATATTTGAACGTTTGAAAAGGTGAGTCAATACTTTTTCCCCTGTAAATTCCTTTCATGACTGTAGAGGGCAGCATATAACCACATCTTTCGGTAAATTGCTGTCAGAGGGTAGCATTTAACCACTGCTACTTTGTGCAGCAAAATTGGTCTGCAGTTTTCATTGTTACTTCAAGATTGTTACACATTTGTCTAATTCTCCTGCAGACTATTGTGGGTGTTTTTGAGGTTTTGAGAGAGCCTGACTGTTAGAGTTTGTAACTGTATAGAATACAGTGCAAGAGGAATTTAACAGATAATACTGTAAAGAGCCGGTTGTGGTACAGTAGAGGAGAAAAGGAGATTTTGCAGTGATAACTTTGGAGTAACACATAGAAATGTAGCAGGCACAGCATTTGTACAGGTTTATTATACATCTGAAAGAGTGTGATGTAATGGGCATAATTATGTCTAGATATACCATACTGGCAGAGCTTTGTAGGACACAGCACAGACGTCATGAGTCTGAGCATAAATAATCCTACTTAGGGCCAGATTACGATTGGAGCACTATTTATTTGTTAACTCCGCTAGAAGTAAGCTTTTTGTGCGTGTCCGGTAGCGCATTGAAATGAAAAAGTATTCGCATAAGCGCAAACCCAATGCATGCGAAAAGCCAAACTTGGAATATCGTGCCCCGTTAACTTATTCTCCCATTTACTTTAATTTGAGTGTGAAAAATGGAAAAAACACTAACACCCAACAACTCGCACAATCCTGATCGCGTTTAACCAAGTGCGCTAACCCGACATGAAATATTAATATTTCACATTTCAATGTTCTTCACATAGCAGAATATTTTCTATGTTGTTTGTATTTTTATTTACAGGTAAAAGAGCTGATTTATTTGGGGCAATTCCCCACAAAAGGCCCTTTTAAGGGCCATTAGTAGTTTATTGTAGGCTAGGGTTTTTTAATTTTGGGGGGGGGGGCTTTTTTATTTTGATAGGGCTATTAGATTAGGTGTAATTAGTTTAAATATTTGATCATTTATTTTTTATTTTGTGTAATTTAGTGTTTTGTTTTTTTTGTAACTTAGTGTTTTTTATTTTGTGTAACTTAGTGTTTTTATTTTGTGTAACTTAGTAATTCTTTATTGTAGATTTAAATAATTTGAGTAGGGTTAGGTTTTTAAATATGTAATATAGTTAATTTAATTGTTAATGTCATTTTAGTATAATAGGGTAGATTAATCAATAGTTTAATATAGCAGCGTGATAGGGGTTAATAACTTCATTTAGTTGCGGTGGGCTCCGGGAGCGGCGGTATAGGGGTTAATAACTTAATTTAGTTGCGGTGGGCTCCGGGAGCGGCGGGATAGGGGTTAATAACTTTATATAGTTGCGGTGGGCTCCTGGAGCGGCGGGATAGGGGTTAATAACTTTATATAGTTGCGGAGGGGTCCAGGAGCGGCGGGATAGGGTTTAAACATTTTAGTATAGTGGTGGTGTTTAGTGACAGGGTATAAATAAAGTTGGGAAAAAACCGAATAGCAGCTTTTTTTTATAAATAAGGAGGGCGTATTCAGGTCCGCGGCCGCGATGTTAGGCGAGCGTATTGGTGCCGTTGAATGCAGCATAGTTGACAGCTTGATAAATAGGCCTCTTTAATAGAGATAAAGTTATTTTCCACTAAAGTCCCTAGAGAGACTGAAAGATAAATTCCTAGATACTTTAAATAGTTATTACACCATCGATAGGGACATATAGATTTAAAGTGACAGTAAAGTCATATTTGGACATTTATGATTTAGATAGAACATACAATTTTAAACAACTTTCCAATTTACTTCTATTATTTAATTTGCTTCCTTTTCTTGTAATCCTTTGCTGAAAGGTTTATCTAGGAAAGCTCAGGAGCAGTAAATAATCTAGGTTCTAGCTGCTGATTGGTGGCTGCATATATAATACCGATTGTAATTGGCTCACCCATGTGTTCATTTAGAAACCAGTAGTGCATTGCTGCTCCTTCGGCAAATGATACAAAGAGAATGAAGGAAATTTAATAATAGAAGTAAACTGGAAAGTTGTTTAAAATTGTGTGTTCTACCTAAATCATAAAAGAAAATTTTTGGGCTTCATGTCCCTTTAATTAAGGGTATCTCATGTAAGGGTATGGTAATATTTAATATTTCTGATTTGCTATTGTTGATAAGGAAATTTGATGCTTTGTTAAATACTTTGAATTTGGCTAACAGGAAAGGTATGGAGGTTGTTAGGTTTGCCAATGAAAAGAGTATGTTATTCATAAATAGTGTGTGTTTTATCTCTAATTTCCCCATCTTTAGCCCAGATATGTCTGGCTTTTGGCAAATCTTGATTGCCAGGGTCTCAATTAGGCATACAAATAAAAGGAGAGATAAGGGGCACCTCTGTTTGGTTCCGTTATCAATAGTAAAAGGGTTTGATAATAGTCCATTAAGATTCACTCTGGCTCTTAGTGAAGAATATAAAGGGAAAATTCTGTTAAGAGTAATTTCCCAAAGCCCATGCCCTGAAAATTTGCCAGCTAACCATGTCAAAGTCTTTTTCTGTGTCTGTAGATAGGGGTAACATTGGGATATGATTATCCTGTGCAAATGATATCAACTGCAGGGTCTTGGCTTTATGATGGATTACGAAGCCAGCCTAATCATTATAAATCCGGCTCTGGAGAAGTTTGTTTAGACGATTTGCTATAATTTTAGCAAAGATTTTTATGTTCGAGTTTAATAATTATATTAGATGGTAGTTTTGAATAAACTTAGCCAGTTTATTGGGCTTTGGCAGAACCACCATGTGAGCATGAAGTTTTGAGGAAGGGAAGTTTTTAATCTTATCTATTTATGCTATGGAAAAAGATAATAAATATGGAGCCAATATATCCTTAAATTTAAAGTAATATAGATTTCCAAATCCATCGGGTTCAGGTGGTTTTCCATTTGGCAGTTGTTTAATAGCCTCCAACAGTTCTTCAATAGAGATGGGACCATCTAAGCTCTCTTTTTGGCCCTCTGTTAGCTGGGATAGTTTTTAGTTTGCTAAGGTATTTCTAAATTGCCGGCACTAAGATAGAGGGGTCAAGGGCCTCTTTCTCTGAGGTAGCATGCAGATTGTAAAGATTTTCTTTATATTCATTGAAAGCTTCAGCTATATTATGAGAATCTTGACCTAGTAATTTAAGGAGGAGAGATTGCTTGTTAGATAGGACTAAAGATAATTATGTAGTGACTGAAGCGAGGAGGGATGACATGTAAGCTTTTTTGTTTTAGATGCTTTGATAGCTATGAGTTCTATCCTACTTACTGTTTTGTGTGCTTCCCATATCATTTGTATATTTGTCTCGGGGAGTACATTACAATTGAAATATTCTGACGTTGCTGTAAAACCAAGGAGTCTGCTAAAAGGCAATCGTCCAGTCACCAATCACAGTCTTTATGAGGAGCAAAAGGCCATGACAAATCACAACTAATAGCGGCATGATCTGACCAGGAGTGGGGATGGATCATTGCTGACTGAACATAACTTAGACCAGTAATATCTGTGAAAATGTAGTCCAGTCGTGAATACGTATGTGTGGGTATGAGTGAAAAATATAATCCTGTTTGGAGGGATGTAGGATTCTCTGAAATCCAGACTATAAAATTAATATATTTTTTAAAATAAAATAATCAAAAATTACTATTTGTACCTGCCTATAAGTCACAAACTTTTCTGTCTGTGTCTGATTTGTTTTTATGTGTTCTAAAATGCAAATAATAGTCTATATTTATTTAAAAACAACAAATATTACCTTTCTTATTACAGTATCATTACAATATAATTAGTACTATTATTATTATTATCATTTATTTGTATAACACCGCCAAATTCCGTAGCGCTGGGTACAATGATAGGGGTATACAATGACAAGGATTTGTGATAAAATACAAAACATAACAAAACTAAATAAATCTAGTACAGGAGGAAGAAGACCCTGCTCCGGAGAGCTCACAGTCTACAGGTTTAGGGGGCAGAGACATAAGGTTGGGGTAGCTTGTCACATCATTGTAGTTGCAGCAGTGAGTCAGGCACTTCATGTATTAGTTTGGTTAGGATGAGAGATGGAGGAGAGCTGGTAAGCCTCTCTGAATAGATTGGTTTTCAAGGAGAGTCTGAAGCTATACAAGGTTGGAGATAGTCTTATGGAGCGGGTAAAGAGTTCCAGAGGACAGGAGCAGCACATTCGATGTCTTGGAGATGGGAGTGGGACGTAGAGATAACAGGAGTGGAGAGATGTAGGTCAGAGGTTGACCAAAGAGGACGGGATGGGGAATATTTCCCGATGAGAGAGGAAATATAGTTGGGAGTTAGACTGTTGAGTGCTTTGTAAGTTAGGATTAATACTTTAAATTGAATTCTGGAGTATATGGGAAGCCAGTGTAGAGACTGGCAGAGTGGAGCAGCTGATGTAGATCGGCGACTTAGGTGGATGAGTCTAGTCGAAGCATTCATAATAGATTGGAGGGAGAAGAGGCAGATTTTTGGAAGGCCATTTAGAAGTAGATTGCAATAATCAATGCGTGACAAAATAAGGGAATGAATAAATATTTTTGTAGTTTTTTGAGTAAGGAAGGGACGAATTCTGGAAATGTTGAGTAGGTGTGAACGGCAGGATTTGGTAAGTGCTTGTATATGTGGGTTGAATGTGAGTTCTGAGTCAAATGTGACCCCAAGACAGCGGACCTGGGATGAGGTGTTAAGAATAGAGTCTTCAACCATCAGAGAAATTTCAGGTGTTGGATGTCTCGAAGAGGGGGGAATAAGAAGCAGCTCGGTTTTGGACAGATTGAATTGGAGGTAGTGTGATGACATCCATGAAGAAATTGCAGAGAGGCAATTGGAAATCTGGTTGAGTAAAGAGGGAGCGATATCAGGAGAGGAAAGATAGATTTGGGTATCATCAGCATAGTGGTACTGGAATCCAAAGGAGGGTATACGTTTTCCAAGGGAGGATGTAAAGAGAGAAAAGCAAGGGACTCAAGACAGAGCCTTGCGGTACTCCGACTGAGAGAGGCATAGGATCACAAGATATGTTGTTAAAGGAAACAAAAGTATTAAAAATTATATAAAACTACCTTTTGCTTGCCTCTATAAGCTGTATTATAACATGTAAATATTGACTAAATTACATAAGATGTTTATACTTGGCTCCATCCCCTCTCCAAACTGTCCCATTTTAATGATGCAAATACACTGTATTTCAAAATCCAAACCTTTTCCGATCCCAAGCATTTTGGAGAAAGGGTTTTATTCCTGTATGCATGTATGGGTGTGTGTATGTTTATATGTATTTACTATATATATATATATATATATATATATATATATATATATATATATATATATATATAATTTGCATACAAAGAGAGAAGCGCTCTACCAGGAACGAACAACAGCTCAGTGGCTTGTTCTATGGCGATTTACCACCCGGAAGCAGCCTCTTTTAGACCAGTGTGCTTTTCACAGAAGAAAACTTTCCTGAAGTATATCAGTCTGATCCCGCCAAGTAAGGTCAGTCCAGCCCCGAAATACCAGGCAATTCTCCTCTGAACAAGAACATGACAACCCCAGACGATCGTTTCGGCCTTCTATGGGCCTCGTCAGTGAGGTGCAGCCACATTCCTCTAAGCACACTGGGCAAGGAGTCCACGTCTGGTTTCCCCCATCACCCATAGGGAGACTTCCCCAGGGTCATAATAATTTGCATACAAAGAGAGAAGCGCTCTACCAGTAACGAACAACAGCTCAGTGGCTTGTTCTATGGCGATTTACCACCCGGAAGCAGCCTCTTTTAGACCAGTGTGCTTTTCACAGAAGAAAACTTTCCTGAAGTATATCAGTCTGATCCCGGCAAGTAAGGTCAGTCCAGCCCCGAAATACCAGGCAATTCTCCTCTGAACAAGGAACATGACAACCCCAGACGATCATTTCGGCCTTCTATGGGCCTCGTCAGTGAGGTGCAGCCACATTCCTCTAAGCACACTGGGCAAGGAGTCCACGTCTGGTTTCCCCCATCACCCATAGAGAGACTTCCCCAGGGTCATAATAATTTGCATACAAAGAGAGAAGCGCTCTACCAGGAACGAACAACAGCTCAGTGGCTTGTTCTATGGCGATTTACCACCCGGAAGCAGCCTCTTTTAGACCAGTGTGCTTTTCACAGAAGAAAACTTTCCTGAAGTATATCAGTCTGATCCCGCCAAGTAAGGTCAGTCCAGCCCCGAAATACCAGGCAATTCTCCTCTGAACAAGGAACATGACAACCCCAGACGATCATTTCGGCCTTCTATGGGCCTCGTCAGTGAGGTGCAGCCACATTCCTCTAAGCACACTGGGCAAGGAGTCCACGTCTGGTTTCCCCCATCACCCATAGGGAGACTTCCCCAGGGTCATAATAATTTGCATACAAAGAGAGAAGCGCTCTACCAGGAACGAACAACAGCTCAGTGGCTTGTTCTATGGCAATTTACCACCCGGAAGCAGCCTCTTTTAGACCAGTGTGCTTTTCACAGAAGAAAACTTTCCTGAAGTATATCAGTCTGATCCCGCCAAGTAAGGTCAGTCCAGCCCCGAAATACCAGGCAATTCTCCTCTGAACAAGGAACATGACAACCCCAGACGATCGTTTCGGCCTTCTATGGGCCTCGTCAGTGAGGTGCAGCCACATTCCTCTAAGCACACTGGGCAAGGAGTCCACGTCTGGTTTCCCCCATCACCCATAGGGAGACTTCCCCAGGGTCATAATAATTTGCATACAAAGAGAGAAGCGCTCTACCAGGAACGAACAACAGCTCAGTGGCTTGTTCTATGGCGATTTACCACCCGGAAGCAGCCTCTTTGTGTGTATATATATATATATATATATATATACACACACACACACACACATGTGCTTGTGATGTGTATGTATGTATTTATATATGTGAGTGTATGTATAAAAATTATGTATGTATTTTGGTGTGTGTATTTAAATTTATTTAAACCCGTGTGCCGTCATCTGTGCTGATAGAGGCATAAAGGGCACACATCTTACATACATAGCAGTTAAAGGGATAGTAAAGTCCAAATTAAACTTTCATGATTCAGATAGGGAATGTAATTTTAAACAAATTTCGAATTTACTTTTATCATTCAATTTGCTTTGTTCTTTTGGCATTCTTAGTTGAAACCTAAACCTAGGTTGGCTAATTTCTAAGCCCTTGAAGAACGCCTCGGCAGTTGACAGTTTTTCACAGCTAGAGCGCATTAGTTCATGTGTTTCATATAGATAACACTGTGCTCACGCATATGAAATTATTTAAGAGTCAGCACTAATTGTCTGGAATGCAAATCTGTCAAAAGATCTGAGATAAGAAGGCAGTCAGCAGGTACACAGAGGTAATATGTGTATTAATATAACAGTGTTGGTTATGCAAAACTGGGGAATGGCAAATAAAGGGATTATCTATCTTTTAAAACAATAACATTTTTGGTGTTTACTATCCCTTTAATTATTTCTTATTAATATTGCAACAGCACCAACACTTCTTTGTGTTTTACAGCCTGTCTGTGCACATTTAGCAGCTCTTTCAGCCTTGTTCTCTGGCGCCCCCCTCACTACTTGCAAGTGCAGTGCTGTCAGTCAGTAAAGGGCAGCGCATTGTGCATAAGGTAAAGCAGTGGAGTTGTTGTACCTGGGCCCCTGGGTTCTACTTTCCCTGGACCAAAAGTTGCCAGTCCTTTCCTGATATCAACCAATCACTGTGCAGTTTGCAAAAGGATCAGGATATAGAATTATATGTTACACAATCCAGTTTCTCAAAGGCAGGAAAAAAATAGTTTTCATTTTTTTTAATACCTACTGACTTCACTTGTAAACAAACCAGTTTACTTTCTAATTTGTTTTAAACTTTAACTTCTTAGTGACAACTAATGTACCCTGTGCCTCCTGGAGTGAGGAGTGCATTAATTGTGGGTCTCGCTGCTGGCACAATTACTGGAGGGGAAAAAATCCTTAATGACGTGCAACGTACAGGGTACTTCATGTCATTAAGGAGTTAATAATTAGCATAGGAACCACATTTAAACCTTTATATATATATTTAAAAAATATAACATGATGGTTGATTTTTACAGTTTGGTATTGATGGTTAGTGTGACCTTGTGCACTCCCAGCTTCTCATTATCTAATAGCAAAATTAGGAGACATCTGAAGTCCCTATGTATTCCCTTTATCCTTAAATTTGTTAGTGACATCCTACGAGGTATGATATCACATTCAATGAAGTACTTAGAAGCATAGGCACTTCCTAATCAATAGTAATGATAAGACCTATGTTTGAAAGAGGAGAGTCTCCTCCCTCACCTATGTGTACTGCCAAAAGCCTATTGCATGTCTCCCCTTGGCTTCTCTAAGTGATTGTAGTTGAACGCCTCAATATTCCATTGTCGCTATATAGACTTGTGTTCTTTCCATCTCAGCTCACTTATAACAGCTTGATTTCAGTTGAAAAAGGCTGTTCTTATTGAATATTCTATCTTATTGTAATTTTAACCTTATCACTGGTAGTTTAGTCTTTTCATTTTAGGCTTCATTTTTAGACCTTATTATCTGGTTTTATATACCTTCATTATTTAGTAAATATTTTATACATACTGTTTGGTGTGGTTGCTGTTTTATGCACACTTTATCTTTGTTTTTTGTTAATTAGGTAGCTTAAAAGGTTAATTTTAGCTTTAGTGTAGAGATTAGCCTCCCACCTGACACTTCCCACCCCCTGATCCCTACCCTCACTGGTAACCCTCATCTTTGGTATTATTATTATCAGGTATTTGTAGAGCACCAACAGTTTAGCAGCGCTATGAACATGGGTGGTATATAAAAAAAAACATTACAGGGATCAAATGGGGAGAGAGGGTCCTGCCGAGAGTTGCACTGTTGTAGTCGGCTCTTATGAAGGTGAACTACAAACAGCTGGGCTCATAGGCTTACAAGCGTCCCTGAATAGTAGAGTCTTCAGGGTTTTAGGGGATAGCAGTGGAGATAGGAAGGTTAGTGTAGGTTGTATGCGTCCCTGAATAGTAGAGTCTTCAGGGAGCACTTGTAGCTTTTAAAACTAGGGGAAATTCTTGTGGAGCGAGGCAGAGAGTTCCATAAGTTGGGAGCCAGTCTTGAGAAATCTTGTAGACGGGAATGTGAGGAGGTAACAAGAGAGGAGGAGAGTAGGAGATCATGAGCGGAGCGAAGGGGACGGGAGGGAGAGTATCTGGAGACAAGGTCTCAGATGTAGGGGGGAACAGTGCAATTGAGGGCTTTGTGTGTCAGAGTGAGAATGTTGTGTTTAATCCTGGAGACAAGAGCAAGCCAGTGAAGGGATTGGCAGAGAGGTATGGCAGATGAAGAGCGAAGTGTAAGGAAGATGAGCCTGGCAGAGGCATTCATTATGGATTGTAAAGGAGCTAGGCAGCAGCTAGGGAGACCAGAGAGGATAGAGTTGCAGTAGTCGAGGCGGGAAAGGATGAGAGAGTGAATTCAAATCTTTGTTGTATCTTGTGTAAGGAAATGTCTAATTTTAACAATGTTTTTAATGTGGAAGCGGTAGGCTTTAGCCAAGGACTGAATGTGAGGAGTGAAAGAAAGATCTGAGTCAAGTGTGACCCCAAGACATCGGGCATGTGAGGTTGGGGTAATGATGGAGTTGTCAACAGTTATAGAGACATGGGGGGTGGAGATTTTGGAAGAAGGGGGGGGGGGATAAGGAGCTCAGTTTTGGAGAGATTTAGCTTGAGGTAGTGAGAGGACATCCAAGATGAGATATGAGAAAGACAGTGACATGGGTTAGCATGGAAGGAGATAGTTCTGGTGTAGAGAGATAGATTTGGGTATCGTCTGCATACAAATGATAAAGAAACCCGTGGGACTTCATTAAGGAACCTAGTGAGGACGTGTAGCTTGAGAAGAGAAGGGGACCGAGGACAGAGCCTTGCGGTACCCCAACAGAAAGAGGTAACGGGGCAGAGGATACCCCAGAGAAGGCTACACTAAAGGTACGGTTAGACAGATAGGAAGAGAACCAAGAGAGTGCTGTGTCACAGATGCCGAAGAATTGGAGGGTATGGAGCAAAAGAGGGTGGTTGACAGTATCAAAGGCTGCAGACAGAACAAGGAGGATAAGTAGAGAGAAGTGGTCTTTTGATTTTGCTGTAAGCAGGTCGTTGGTAACCTTAACAATTGCAGTCTCTGTTGAGTGAAGGGGGCGAAATCCAGATTGCATTGGGTCAATGAGGGAGTTTAATGTAAGGAAATGGGATAGACGTGCATATTCTAGCTTTTCAATAAGCTTTGAGGCAAGAGGTAGTAGGGAAATAGGGCGGTAGTTGGATGGGGAGGTTGGATCAAGAGAAGGTTTTTTGAGGATAGGTGTGACTAATGCATATTTAAGAGATGTGGGAACTATACCAGTGTTGAGGGAGAGGTTGAAGATGTGTGTGAGTATAGGAGTAAGGGTAGAAGAGAGGGAGGGGAGTAGTTGTAAGGGGATGGGGTTGAGGGGACTGGTCGTCAGGTGAGAGGATAGTAAAAGGGCAGAAACTTCATCCTCTGTAACAGGGGCAAAAGAGCTAAATTTATGGCTATGTGGGTTTTAGATGATTGTGAGCTTTTGAGGGGGTGGGAGACCAGTAGTATGTTGGTACTGGCAAACAGTCTGCCAATATGAAAATTTTCTGCAGTGTAGGATCCCCCTTACCCCCAACCTCCCTGATCCCCCCCCCCCCCCCGAAGCAGCTCTCTAAACCTCCCTCTTCTAACAGTTAGGCGCCATCTTAGGTACTGGCAGCTGTCTGCCAGTACATATAAACTGCTCTATTTAAAATATATATATATATATATATTATTATTTCTTCTTTATTTCTGTTTTCGTTAGAGCCCCCCAAACCCTCAGATCCCCTTTTCTGTAGCGTAGATTCCCCATCCCTCCCTGTCCCTTTATTTATTGTTTGCCATAGCGTAGGGCCCTCCTACCCCCCCCCCCTCTCCTACCCACCTTCCTCCGGCACTAGCAAAAATCATTACAGAAAGTGAGACACATACTCATAGTAGGGATAGGCAAGGTGTCCGTGACTAGCCCTTTCAGTGTCCCCTACAACCTTAGTATATCTTTTCTTTCTGATTAAATAATAGGAATAAAAAAAATATGTAGTGTGAATAAAGTTAGTGTCTTGTCAAGAGACTGCTAGCGATATTGGGTGATAAGTTATGGAATAAAGCCTGAGTGAAATACTGGATGTGTATCTGCATCTGTATAATAACACCCAGCTCTATACAAAGACACAGTAGTGACACTGGCACATGCGTATAGCCAGACAAGGGCTGGTTATAGGGTCAGTGGTATCTGCATCAGTATAATAACACCCAGCGCTATATAATGACACAGTAGTGACACTGGCACATGGGTATAGCCAGAGGAGGGCTGGTTATAGGATCAGTGGTATCTGCATCAGTATAATAACACTCAGCGCTATATAATGACACAGCAGTGACACTGGCACATGGGTATAGCCAGAAGATGGCTGGTTATAGGATCAGTGGTATCTGCATCAGTATAATAACACCCAGCGCTATATAATGACACAGTAGTGATACTGGCACATGGGTATAGCCAGAGGAGGGCTGGTTATAGGATCAGTGGTATCTGCATCAGTATAATAACACCCAGCGCTATATAATGACACAGTAGTGACACTGGCACATGGGTATAGCCAGAAGAGGGCTGGTTATAGGATCAGTGGTATCTGCATCAGTATAATAACACCTAGCACTATATAATGACACAGTAGTGACACTGGCTCATGGGTATAGCCTGAGGAGGGCTGGTTATAAAATCAGTGGTATCTGCATCAGTCTAATAACACCCAACACTATATAATGACACAGTAGTGACACTGGCACATGGGTATAGCCTGAGGAGGGCTGGTTATAAAATCAGTGGTATCTGCATCAGTCTAATAACACCCAACACTATATAATGACACAGTAGTTACACTGGCACATGGGTATAGCCTGAGGAGGGCTGGTTATAAAATCAGTGGTATCTGCATCAGTATAATAACACCCAGCACTATATAATGACACAGTAGTGACACTGGCTCATGGTTATAGCCAGAGGAGGGCTGGTTATAGGATCAGTGGTAACTGCATCAGTATAATAACACCCAGCACTATATAATGACACAGTAGTGATACTGGCTTAGGGGTATAGCCAGAGGATCTGGTTATAGGATCAGTGGTATCTGCATCAGTATAATAACACCAAGCACTATATAATGACACAGTAGTGACACTGGCACATGGGTATAGCCAGAGGAGGGCTGGTTATAGGATCAGTGATATCTGCATCAGTATAATAACACCCAGCACTATATAATGACACAGTAGTGACACTGGCACATGGGTATAGCCAGAGGATCTGGTTATAGGATCAGTGGTATCTGCATCAGTAAAATAACACCCAGCGCTATATAATGACACAGTAGTGACACTGGCACATGGGTATAGCCTGAGGAGGGCTGGTTATAAAATCAGTGGTATCTGCATCAGTATAATAACACCCAGCACTATATAATGACACAGTAGTGACACTGGCTCATGGGTATAGCCTGAGGAGGGCTGGTTATAAAATCAGTGGTATCTGCATCAGTATAATAACACCAAGCACTATACAATGACACAGTAGTGACACTGGCTCATGGGTATAGCCTGAGGAGGGCTGGTTATAAAATCAGTGGTATCTGCATCAGTATAATAACACCCAGCACTATATAATGACACAGTAGTGACACTGGCTCATGGGTATAGCCTGAGGAGGGCTGGTTATAAAATCAGTGGTATCTGCATCAGTATAATAACACCAAGCACTATACAATGACACAGTAGTGACACTGGCTCATGGGTATAGCCAGAGGAGGGCTGGTTATAAGATCAGTGGTATCTGCATCAGTATAATAACACCAAGCACTATAAAATAATGTTTTTAATTTCAAATGTACCTTGATGTCCTTCACTAAGGTCTGTACTTTGGAAAATATCCCTCAAGCCTTTGTCTGTGCCTATCCTTGACTCATAGTTGCAATACGATTTGTGTTCCAGGCAGAATAGATATTTTTGTGTTTGGATTGTATAATGACAGTTCTGCATTTCAGTGGCATTATTTGCTTGGCTGCAAGTTAATTGCCATTTAACATTTTTTTTTTAAAACTATGGAAATAAAAATAAAAGCTTAAATTTGATCTCTAGCATTAATAAAACACCCACATGCACACACGTATGCACAGACTCACAAATATCACTAACTAAAAATAAGAAGACAGATCTCAATTTAATGTTACAAGCATTAAGTATTTATTGTACATTTCTTTAAATTGGATCATTTAAAGGTCCTGTAACACAGATGAGTTGGTTCACAGTAATTGGGAGATCAGGATACAGCTGTATAAAAAAACACAATAAGATAGCTGTTAGTAGGTGGAAGAAGTCGTTTAAAATGAACAAAACTAGAAAGCAACACTGATTCAAAATGTCAAGGCAAACAATCATGTACTGGTAGAACCAAGATCAAGGCTACATACTGTCAGATACTCACATCTTATGTAACGTCTCCCATATCAACATTTGAGTCTGGAGGGATATTAACCTTTGTTTAAAGGTCCTTCCTCCATTTTCACCACAGCATCTTTCTCCTTCATACAGGGTTTCTTTTTCTTATAATAAAAACTGCAGAGAAAGAATTTGGATATTAGTGATTGATTATTCATTTGTAGTAAATTCAAATAATATGATAATAATTTTCAGGTTATCACGCACAAGATATTCTACACTTGGCTTTTTGTGCTCAGCTGATTAGCGATAGAGATAGGTAGATAGATAGATAGATAGATAAGTAGATAGATAGGTAGATAGATAGGTAGATAGATAAGTAGATAGATAGATATATAGATAAGAAGATAGATAGAATGTTGTACAGAGACTCGATGTTTACATTTTAAAAAACGAGTTGATATAACTATTAAAAAATATTAAACAATATTCCACTTTAATAATTGCTCTGAGCTTTTACTTTGTTTTTACTTAAATATTAAAATTGTACTTACAGATACCACATTCCTGCAGCAACTCCTCCTACCATGAGGGAAACGGTGAGGCCTAGACAAGTCATTATGAGCCTCACTTTGGCTTCCTCCTTCAATAGTTGGATAATGTTTGCAGGGGAAAAGAGATCTGGACCCAGACCTATAGCACCAGGTCCTGTGATGTTGTGGTCGGTGATGTTGGTGATGTTCTCACTTGGCTCTGCAGTAAAAACAAATACAGTTTAGTAAAACACTAAAATATTCTATAGTAAGCTATGTAACATCATTAAACGTATACATAATTACAACGTATATATATATATATATCTATAGTACACAGCTGTGATCTAGAAAGCCCATAAGAGTCTGTATTGCCAGTACATAGTAACCTATTATCCTGACTGTACCGTCTCACATTAGCTGTGTAGAGCAAAACTGTGTAGAAAATTAAAATGAATCTGAGTGAGGGGGCAGCTTAGGAGATGATAAACAACTGTGTAACTTTACTTACCTGATGCCAGGAGCACACCGACAAGTCCAGAAAGGACGATGAACACAAAAGCAAATTTCTCAAGCATTCTGTTTAAAGAATAAACAAAAGAAATCTTTCAAAACAGCTAAACGCACAGTAAAGGCAGCTTTTCTCAAGGAAAATAGAACAATAATGAGGAGATTGTATCTACTGCTCCAGTAAATATACAGAGTTATTGTGATGTAACTAATATGATGTCATAATATAGAGTTAAGAGAAAAAAAACTCCCCTATAATGGAGAAGTTAGGTGTGGGAAAGGCTAGACTCTTAGAACAGGGGGTCCCAGCAGGGTAAACCTATGTATCCCTGTAGGGCAGTGCCTGGATACCGGGTTAAAGTATCACAAAAACTAGAGAGAAAGGAAAGAGGTATCATATAGCACACTTATGTTAAGAGTCTAGACATTCATATCATAGGGAATGAGCTTGGAGGACTCATAGCATATTTAAAATATAACTTTTATTAGTATAATATAACATTTTTATTTGACACTACAAATTAAAACAAGGAGATTGGAGATTCCTGTGGTATACACATAGTATCCTGATCTGGTAACATATGTAGCAATAGTGTTGTGATTAATTCCAAAAGGAAGAACACTTAGTATGTGTATCTTGTGTCAGCTCTAAATCTTAACTGACCAATGTTACACTGTGACCAGTACTACGGACTTATCATATGCGTGAAACTTAGAGGGTTCCAATTAGCGAGCTTCTATCAGCACTTGCACATTTATGCCATAAAGAGTCAAGAGTTTCCACATGAGTTAAAAATAATATTATAAACCCAGTACCATAAGTGTATGTGTCAGCTGAGAGTCTTCAGTGACTGAGGTATTTTCCCTATACAAGAGCAACATTTTAATAAGTTAAAATATTTTGTGTGAAAAATGTGAATGATAATTATACTTAAATTGAAATTAGCAATAATTGCAGGTTTATATAAAATTGTTGCTGCTATATGTGTTTCAGTCACTGATAAGGACAATTTTTCAGAGGGCTATTGGTAGATAGTGATAAGATTCCATAACCCCTACAAGAATATAGTCAATGCCAGATTGCCTTGCCCTGCTCGTCCTGATCAGGGTGTTGTGGCATAAAAGTGGCCCTAGGCAAGATAAGGGGAAGTGAGAGGGGACTGCGGGGGGAGTGATAGTGGGGCCGGTCTTCAAAGATTTCGAGGGCTGGTCTGATTTTGCAGTCCCGCCCTGAATATAGTTTTATTAAATAGAATATGTTTTGAAAAAAGTAGAAATCAACTAAAAGATTAACTCAATTATAATTTAATGGAACTGCTCTCTAGATTCCCAGAAAAAAATACAGTTGCCTTCACTTATTTATGAAAGCTATACCCACAGCACAATTTGTGCATCTATCTTTATGTTAAAACTGAACCTACAGAAGATCAGTTTTAGGTCTAAACCCTGTTCTAATGCTTAGTGATTTAGCAGAGAAGTGCTCTAAACCCAAAGCAACAAGTGCACAGATCCAAAACATAATTACTGGAGTTAAAGAAAGGATTGTAGACGGACAACGTGTCAAACAGGAAAATCCAGACTGTATTAATGGTCAGGTGTGTGTGTGTGTATATATATATATATATATATATATGTGTATATATATATATATATATATTTATATACTGGAGGAAAAGGGAACAAAAGGAGGAAGTCCAGACAAATAGCCAGTGCAATCGGTTTATTCTTCTGGTAGGTGATGTTAACAAGGGTAGCTTGAACTAGCTAACATGTTTCGCGCATGTCTCACAGTATGTATATATTTATATATATATATATGCTACGTTTACATAGTTGCCGATAATGAATTATTGGTGGCTGTTGAGTGTTAATTTTTCCTATTTAATGCTTAACATCTCTCAGTTTACATAGTACATTTTTTCTTGCTCAGAGCTTACTATATACCAGCCTCAGTTTATCTATTATTATTATTATCTATTATTATTATCTATTACTATTATTGACCCCCACTGCAATCAAATACCCCGTTTAAAAAAAACCAAAAAAAACAACCAAAGTAAAAAGCCCTAATTTATAAAAAAAACTACCAAGGGCCCTAAAATTAACAGCTCTTTTGAAAAAAAAAACAAAAAAAAAAAACACCCCCTAACATTACAAACCCCCACCCCCCAAACCCACAAAATTAAAATAAACCTAATATACCCATTGCTCCAAAAAGGGCATTTGTATGGGCATTGCCCTTAAAAGGGCATTCAGCTCTTTTTCGGCCCATTAAAAATAAAAGATGCCTAATCTAAAAAAAAAAGATTACAAAAAATTAAAACCACAATTACAAAAAATAATAAACACTAAAATTACAAAAAATAAAAAAACAAAATTATCCAAAATATTTTGCTAAAAAATTACAACAAACACCCCTAACATTACAAAGCCCCACCCCCAAAACCAACAAAATAAAAATAAATCTAACTAAAAAAAAATCTACCCATTGCCCTGAAAAGGGCATTTGTATGGGCATTCAGCTTTTTTTCGGTCCATTAAAATAAAAAAGCCCTAATCTGAAAAAAAAAACACCCCAAAAAAACAACCCCCTCCCCCTAAAACACTAACCCCAAAATTGGTACTCACAGTCGCGGGAATGGCATCTTCTTCATCCCTGTAGAGGTGGAGCGGTCGATGCGCGGAGGTGGAGGTCCAGGCGGAATAATAGGAATGAGAGCTGCTTAAATCCTATTGGCTTTTTAAAACAGCCAATAATTTAAGCAGCTCTCATTCCTATTTGCTGATTTTAATTTTTCAGCCAATAGGAATGCAACGGTACCTCAATATAAAAGGGGTACCTTGCATTGAATCCTCAGTGTGCAGCGGACGATAGCATGAAGAGGACCTCCACGTTGGACCGATGGACCTCCGCCTCCTCGCATCCATCGACCGCTTTGCTGGGATGAAGATAGAAGATGCCAGTCCCGTGACAGATACAGATGGAGCCGCCTGGATGAAGATGAGTACCGATTTTGAGGTTAGTATTAGGGTTTTTTATTTTAATGGGCCAAAGAAGAGCAATGCCCATACAAATGCCCTTTTCAGGGCAATGGGTAGATTAGTTTTTTTTTATTTTGTGGGTTTGGGGGGGTGGGGGTTTGTTTTTATTTGTTTGTAAAATAGCAGTTAACTTTAGGGCAATGCCCTACAAAAGGCCCTTTTAAGGATCCTTGGTAGTTTATTATGGATTAGGTTTTTTTTTTAATTTTGGGGGAGTTTTTTTTTTTTAAATGGGCTATTAGAATAGGAATAATTTTTATTATTTTGGATAATTTCATTTGTTATTTTTTGCAATGGTAGCTTTTTCATTTTTTTTAATTTTAGTGTTTATTATTTTTTTGTAATTGTAGTTTCAATTTGTTAGTAATCTTATTTTTTTTTATTTTTAGTAATGTTAGTTTTTATTAGTTTAAGCTTAGGTTTTTTTTTATTTTATTTTATTTTTTATTGAGGAAAATAATAAATCAATACAATACAAAATAACCACAAAAATAGGACCCCAACCTGTGGGGGCAAATTACAGCAAAAAACAATACTGTTCAATCACAGAGCATATTACATCAATAATATAAGGCATAAACAGTAGCTTGCATTTCAATAACTGTAATCAATAACAAGCTAGGAGTCAAGAATAATTCTAGCATTGCAATGTTATCTATGTGGTTGATGGGCATATAAACTGACCTCATATTTTTAGATTTTTGACCTATAGGACCCCTTTCGGGTCCCCGCGACTATAACTACCAATAGATTTGGAAAACACCAGCTACCATAGTGCAGCACATAACAAACAGTGGACTATAAAAATTATAGATATGCAAAATCATACATTACTCTTCTGGATCATGAAATATAGAAAAGTCATAAGATCTCTTTCGAGTCTATTAAATATCAGTTAAACAGCTTAAACTTAACCATAGCATATCTTTCCAGTACATGTAGTTTATCCAACTATCGAAAATTGGGAAAAGGGTAATAGCTTTGTTAAAACAAGTCATGCAATTTTGTTTTTGTATAAATATAAGGAAAAGGTCTTAAGGAATCTGCGTTCCACTGTTTATAAAAATAAACAAAAAGTTAGGGGGGGGGAGTGGAGTTAAATTTAGAAGAGCCACAGATATATTAGGGCAAAACAAATGGAGCGGAATAATTGCCAATAAACTACAGTGCTCTGATCTCCAGGCACATATAATCACGTTAGCTAAGTATAACAAACTTACAAGAATATTACAACCATATTTATGGGATAACTGGTGGACCTAGCAGAGATTTGGTGGCTTAATACATATAGTTTATAAACCTTTCTAGCTAAGTTGAAACTAACTTTAGCAAATCCTTTACTCCCCTCTAGTGGCCAGAATGAGAATCTACAATTTGTCTCCCTATGCAATATTTTATAGTCTCCATGCTACGACTAATGATATTTTTACAGTAAATCTCAAACCCCCTAGAGGGACAAACACAAATTAAAGTATACCACCTCTGTCCTACATGTCTCAGCTATATGCTATTAAAAAGAAGTTTGCTGTTAGAATTTCCCTAAGCATCTCAGATAGGACTAAGTGCATGTGTAGATTAACCTGCTTAGTGTCACAGTATAAATATGGTCCCAGAAATACAGTTGCTACGGCTAATCAGCTATTAATTAGTAGGTAGCAGAGAGACTCTAATATAATGACAAAAACTAAAATTATGTAGCTTAGGGATGAATAACAGACCTCAAACCAAGTGAATTACCAGAGGGGTACAGAAATTGGAGAAATCAAAAGGACAACAAAGCACATATGCATATCATTGACATAGAAACACTCCAGTAGCTTACATTCTAACCAGACTAGAGTCCAATAAACTGTATAAGAAAAAACACTCTGAAAACCTAGAGGAAAAGAAACATATGAAACCAGTTCAGTGATAATACCTGCATGAAGTAACTAGGGATCCGCTGTTTCAGGGAGAACTACAGTTTAACTGTGTGAGCAAATATCGAAGAACAAATGACATTTGCAGTTCAAGTGTCCCACTACGAGTGTAAAAGCTACAGCACCCACCCTGTTACTATGACCCTGTTCAATAGTCAACTGATACCAGCCTTCAGCAGGTAGCACCTAAGGACTTCTAAGATACTTGTTTTCAACAAGTCTCCCGGCCATTCACGGCATCGGTACTCCTGATTTCCAGGCATCCATGTCTGCCTCATATTTGTACCCCAGTTACTGATCGTGTAATAAGCAGCGATTAGCAAGCACAAATTTTCCTCCCTCTCGGTGAGCTGGGAGTCAAAAGCTGCTAGCCCCTCCATGTATGCACACGCAGCCGGGTCACACTTCAAAATAGGGTTCTCCCTCCATGATGTAAACCCCGTATTGGTAGGTAGGAGCTCCGTGTCTGTCAAGAGTGCGCTTAGCCAGCATCTCCCTCTCTCTTGTTGTATGAGCACCAATTGCTCTCGGGAGTCTACCACATGGTATGTAACATGGAGTCCTCGCTCTGGGAATGATATCAGCTCCGCACATTGCAGCGGCATAATCGGACTGTGCTGAGGGCTGGCGTCGGGATCATGGGCTTCCAAACTAGGTTCCATAGCACAGTTGCTAGATAGCTGAGGCTTAGATGACTCCTGTATCATGGCGCAAAAGTTATTTTTAAAGTCCATTAAGATTTGCCCTAGAGCACTTAGAATGTCCTCCATTGTCAGATTGTAATATCGTAAGAGATATATTCCACTCCAAGACGTAATATGGTGTTCAGCAATCAGGTTGCAAGAAAAGAAATTATCTTCAGCACAAATGGCTGGCTAGACTGAAATATCAGTATGATAAAGGAGGGTGGGAGAAGGTATAGGCCGCTCCAAGGCCTCTATGGCGTACCTTCCCCGGACAGGTCTGCTTGTGATCGTTGGTCTGGACAAGTTAGATTAATCTATTCCTTGAGTTGTTGTGATCTCAGATCCCCCAGAGAGGGTCAGATCTGCAGGTCTCAGGAAGGATAAACAGCCGTTTATAACAACTACAAGGTGGAGCACTACCTAGCAGCCTCCATCTTAGTCGGTGGTTGGACACGCCCCCCGTTTAAGCTTAGGTTTTATTTTTATTTCACAGGTAAGTTTGTATTTGTTACTTTAATTTAGGTCTATTTTAATTATGTTAAAGTTAGGGGGTGTTAGGTTTAGGGGATAATAGTTTAATTTAGGTTGTTGCAATGTGGGGGCCGGTGGTTTAGGGGTTAATATGTTTAGTTAGTGTTGGCAATGTTTGGGAACGGCAGTTTAGGGGTTAATAGGTTCCCACTTAATATGTAGCCTTCTTTCCAATATGTTAAGGGAACCAGCTTTTAACGAGACTCTCTAGTGATATGGTTTTATTTCCTTATTTAGTACAGTCTAACCAATTGTTTCTATATACCTGGTACTATGCATTATGCTACTATTTTTGAGTACATTAGAATATTCATTAGCATATCATCTTAATTTACGCTTTGAATATGCTTTAAGATGAATATACAGAGAGTGCAGAATTATTAGGCAAATGAGTATTTTGACCACATCATCCTCTTTATGCATGTTGTCTTACTCCAAGCTGTATAGGCTCGAAAGCCTACTACCAATTAAGCATATTAGGTGATGTGCATCTCTGTAATGAGAAGGGGTGTGGTCTAATGACATCAACACCCTATATCAGGTGTGCATAATTATTAGGCAACTTCCTTTCCTTTGGCAAAATGGGTCACAAGAAGGACTAGACAGGCTCAGAAAAGTCAAAAATAGTGAGATATCTTGCAGAGGGATGCAGCACTCTTAAAATTGCAAAGCTTCTGAAGCGTGATCATCGAACAATTAAGCGTTTCATTCAAAATAGTCAACAGGGTCGCAAGAAGCGTGTGGAAAAACCAAGGCGCAAAATAACTGCCCATGAACTGAGAAAAGTCAAGCGTGCAGCTGCCAAGATGCCACTTGCCACCAGTTTGGCCATATTTCAGAGCTGCAACATCACTGGAGTGCCCAAAAGCACAAGATTTTTCTAAGGTTTTATGGACTGATGAAAATGAGAGTGAGTCTTGATGGGCCAGATGGATGGGCCTGTGGCTGGATTGGTAAAGGGCAGAGAGCTCCAGTCCGACTCAGACGCCAGCAAGGTGGAGGTGGAGTACTGGTTTGGGCTGGTATCATCAAAGATGAGCTTGTGGGGCCTTTTCGGGTTGAGGATGGAGTCAAGCTCAACTCCCAGTCCTACTGCCAGTTTCTGGAAGACACCTTCTTCAAGCAGTGGTACAGGAAGAAGTCTGCATCCTTCAAGAAAAACATGATTTTCATGCAGGACAATGCTCCATCACACGCGTCCAAGTACTCCACAGCATGGCTGGCAAGAAAGGGTATAAAAGAAGAAAATCTAATGACATGGCCTCCTTGTTCACCTGATCTGAACCCCATTGAAAACCTGTGGTCCATCATCAAATGTGAGATTTACAAGGAGGGAAAACAGTACACCTCTCTGAACAGTGTCTGGGAGGCTGTGGTTGCTGCTGCACGCAATGTTGATGGTGAACAGAGCAAAACACTGACAGAATCCATGGATGGCAGGCTTTTGAGTGTCCTTGCAAAGAAAGGTGGCTATATTGGTCACTGATTTGTTTTTGTTTTGTTTTTGAATGTCAGAAATGTATATTTGTGAATGTTGAGATGTTATATTGGTTTCACTGGTAAAAATAAATAATTGAAATGGGTATATATTTGTTTTTTGTTAAGTTGCCTAATAATTATGCACAGTAATAGTCACCTGTACACACAGATATCCCCCTAAAATAGCTATAGCTAAAAACAAACTAAAAACTACTTCCAAAACTATTCAGCTTTGATATTAATGAGTTTTTTGGGTTCATTGAGAACATGGTTGTTGTTCAATAATAAAATTAATCCTCAAAAATACAACTTGCCTAATAATTCTGCGCTCCCTGTATGTACTCTATGGTTTGCAGCAAAGCATAAACATTGATCTAATCATTTTGATCTTTGCTCCATGTTAATTGAACAAATGGAGGTGTTTCATTCTAAACCATTGTTTATAATATTCACATCATTACTAAATTATTTAAATACATGTACACTAATATGTTCACTATATTATGTTGTTTAGGCTTCCTTCTTAAGATATATACATATACTTTCTTATAACTATTTGGTTTGAAACAACAATATAATGGATATATGACTATTGATAACCATTATTTAAGATTAATGTAGAGAAAAATTGTGTGTATGTGATGGTACTACTCTCCTCATATAGTGCTTATGCACTCCTGCATTTTACAACGTTATAGCTAATGCCCATATAGAATTATAGGGCACCAGTAATTAAGTACTTTCGTTGACTATTGCAGGAGTTAATAAGCACTAAACATTTGGATGCTCACAAAACGATGTGTTAATAAATATATATGCACTTTATTTATGTGTATGTAGCATTGCATGTTCAGAGTTGAGATGTTGTGTACATTTTGTCTTATGTCCTTTTATTATTTATACATAATGTAATTGTATATGCACCTATTTTTGTTTAAAGGTGTATAGCTTTTTCTTGAATGTATAGGGTTAACTTTTGGCCAATTGATTTTAACCTATCAGGAGGTGATACATTGTGTTTAAATTGGTGTTTTTACATGACACTAATCAGTCTATGATTACTGTCAGTTAGACCGAAACTGGTCAGACTTTTGTATTGCTATGGAGGAAACCCGTCTTCTATATCCTGTATGCTTTTAACTTTGGAATAAAGCATTTAAGGCTTTGCTTTGGAATATTTTTTTTTAATTTTTAGGTTTATTTAGTGTTTCAGTTAGTGTTAGGGACCTGCGGTTTAGGGGTTAATAGGTTTAGTTAGTGTTGGCGATGTTTGGGAACGGCGGTTTAGGGGTTAATAGCTTTATTTAGTGATGTTGTTAGTGTCGGGGAGCTGCCTTTTAGATTAGAACAATGAAAAATTTCCAATATGAATAAAGAATGGATCCGAAAATTCGGAAACTGATTTATTCATTTTCTAAATTTTTCGGCATTTTAGTTATGGTGCCGATTCGGAAATTCGGATTCATTCAAATCTCAGAATCGGCCAAAATTTGTCCGAAAACTAAATTCGGCCGAAACGAATTGCACATGTCTACTATGAGGAGAGGTTTGGCTACAAACAGGGTCTGTTTTCTCTAGAAAAAAGGCACTTGAGAGGTGACATTAATACTTTTTTTATTTTTCAAACAAGCTTTCTTTGAAAAACATAATTTATGTAAGAACTTACCTGATAAATTAATTTCTTTCATATTGGCAAGAGTCCATGAGCTAGTCACAAATGGGATATACAATCCTACCAGGAGGGGCAAAGTTTTCCAAACCTCAAAATGCCTATAAATACACCCCTCACCACACCCACAATTCAGTTTAAAGAATAGCCAAGTAGTGGGGTGATAGAAAAAGCAGTAGAAAGCATCCAAAAAGGAACTGGATATATAATTGTGCTTTATACAAAAAATCATAACCACCATAAACAGGGTGGGTCTCATGGACTCTTGCCAATATGAAATAAATGAATTTATCAGGTAAGTTCTTACATAAATTATGTTTTCTTACATGTAATTGGCAAGAGTCCATGAGCTAGTGACGTATGGGATATTAATACCCAAGATGTGGTACTCCACAGAAGAGTCACTAGAGAGGGAGGGATAAAATAAAAACAGCCATTTTCCGCTAAAAAAATTAAATCCACATCCAAAAAATACGTTTTTCTCAAAATTGAAAAGAGAAAACTTAAAACATAATCAGAGGAATCAAACTGAAATAGCTGCCTGAAAAACTTTCCTACGAAAAACTGCTTCTGAAGAGGCACACATCAAAATGGTAGAATTTAGTAAATGTATGCAAAGAAGACGAAGTTGCTGCTTTGCAAATCTGATTAACTGAAGCTTCATTCTTAAAGGATCCCGAAGTGGAGACTGATCTAGTCGAATGAGCTGTGATTCTCTGAGGTGGGCCTGATCCAACTTCAAATAAGCCTGATGAATCAAAAGCTTTAACCAAGATGCCAAGGAAATGGCAGAAGCTTTCTGACCTTTCCTAGAACCAGAAAAGACAATAGACTGGAAGTCTTCCTGAAATCTTTAGTAGCTTCAACATAATATTTCAAAGCTCTAACAACATCCAAAGAATTCTTAGGATTAGGACACAAAGAGGGAACAACAATTTCCCTATTAATGTTATTAGAATTCACAACCTTAGGAAGAAATTCAAATGAAGTCCGCAAACTGCCTTATCCTGATGGAAAATCAGAAATGGAGACTCACAAGAAAGAGCAGATAATTTGGAAACTCTTCTAGCAGAAGAGATAGCCAAAAGGAACAACACTTTTCAAGAAAGTAGTTTAATATCCAAAGAATGCATTGGCTCAAAAGGAGGAACCTGTAAGCATTCAAAATCAAACTAAGACTCCAAGGAGGAGAGATTGATTCAATAACAGGCTTGATACGGACCAAAGCCTGTATAAAACAGTGAATATCAGGAAGCTTAGCAATCTTTCTGTGAAATAAAACAGAAAGAGCAGAGATTTGTCCCTTCAAGGAACTTGCAGACAAATCTTTATCCAAACCATCCTGAAGAAACTGTAAAATTAAATAAAAAAGTCTTCCAAACTCGATAATAAATCTTCCAAAAACAGATTTACGAGCCGGTAACATAGTATTAATCACTGAGTCAGAGACACCTCTATGACTAAGCACTAAGCGTTCCATTTCCATACCTTCAAATTTAAAAATTTGAGATCCTGATGGAAAAACGAACCTTTAGACAAAAGGTCTGGTCTTAAAGGAAGTGGCCAAGGTTGGCAACTGGACATCCAAACAAGATCTGCATACCAAAACCTGTGAGGCCATGCTGGTACTACCAGAAACACAAACGATTGTTCCATAATGATCTTGGAGATCACTCTTGGAAGAAGAACTATAGGTGGGAAGATATTAGCAGGTTGGTAAAACCAAGGAACTGCTAACGCATCCACCAACTCCGCATGAGGATCCCTGGAACTGAACAAGTACCTGGGAAGTTTCTTGTTTAGATGGGAAGCCATCTGATCTATTTCTGGAAGACCCCACATATGAACAATCTGAAAAAAAACACATCTGGAGAGACCACTCCCCTGGATGTAAAGTCTGACGGCTGAGATAATTTGCTTCCCAATTGACTATACCTGGGATATGTACCGCAGAAATAAGACAAGAGCTGGATTCCGCCCAAGAAAGTATCCAAGATACTTCTTTCATAGCTAGGGGACTGTGAGTCCCACCATAATGATTGACGTATGCCACAGTTGTGATATTGTCTGTCTGAAAAGAAATAAATGATTCTCTCTTCAACAGAGGCCAAACTTGAAGAGCCCTGAAAATAGCACAGAGTTCTAAAATATTAATTAGTAACCTCGCGTCTTGAGGTTTCCAAACTCCTAGTGCCAGAGATCCCCAGACAGTGCCCTAACCTGAAAGACTTGCATCTGTTGTGATTACAGTCCAGGTTGGATGAACAAAAGAGGCCCCTTGAACTAAACGATGGTGGTCTAACCACCAAGTTAGAGAGAGTCAAACGTTTGGATTCAAGGATATTGACTGTAATATCCTTGTATAATCCCTGCACCATTGATCCAGCATAAAAAGCTGAAGAGGTCTTATATGAAAACGAGCAAAGGGAATGATCGAGACTGAAGGTTTTGATAAGCTGAAACCAACTTTATTCGTCTCTTGTCTGTTAGAGGCAGAGTCATGGACACTGAATCTATCTGGAAACTTAAAAAGGTGACCCTTGTCTGAGGAATCAAGGAACTTTTCAGTAAATTGATCCTCCAACCATGTCTTTGAAGAAACAACACTAGTTGATTCGTGTGAGATTCGGCAGAATGTAAAAGACTGAGCTAGTACCAAGATATTGTCCAAATAAGGAACACCGCAATACTCTGTTCTCTGAATACAGAGAGTAGGCACCAAGAACCTTTGAGAAAAATTTTGGAGCTGTCGCTAGGCCAAATGGGAAAGCGACAAATTGGTAATGCTTGTCTAGAAAAGAGAATCTCAGAAACCAATAGTGGTCTGGATTAATCGAAATATGAAGATATGCATCCTGTAAGCCTATCATGGACATATAATGACCTTGCTGAACAGTTACCATTTGAAAGATGGCACTCTTACAAAACGATTCAAAATTTCAGATCCAGAACTGGCCTAAATAAATTGTCTTTCTTTGGGACAATGAATAGATTTGAATAAAACCCCAGACACTGGTATGATTACCCCTGAAAGCTCCAGATCTGAAATACACTTCAGAAAAGCCTGACCCTTCATTGGATTTACTGGGACGTGTGAGTGAAAAAATCTTCTCACAGGAGGTCTTACTCTGAATCCTATTTGATACCCTTGAGAGACAATACTCTGAATCCACTGATTTTGGACAGAATCTATCCAAATATTTTGGAAAATTTTCAATTTGCCCCCCACCAGCTGAGCTGAAATGAGGGCCGCACCTTCATACAGATTTGGGGGCTGGCTTTAGTTTCTTAAAGGGCTTGGATTTATTCCAACTTGAAGAACGTTTCCAATTGGAACCAGATTCTTTGAAATAATTGAATCCAACTGAGAACCAAATAAATTATTACCTTGGCAAGAAAGAGATAATAATCTATACTTAGATACCATGTCAGCATTCCAATATTAAAGCCACAAAGCTCTTCTAGCGAAAATAGCTAAAGACATAGATTTAACATCAATTTTGATGATATCAAAAATAGCATCACAGATAAAATGATTAGCATGTTGAAGCAAGCGAACAATGCTAGACAAATCAGAATCTGTTTCCTGTTGCGCTAAGCTTTCCAACCAAAATGTTGATGCAGCTGCAACATCAGCCATGGATATAGCAGGCCTAAGAATATAGCCAGAATATAAATAAGCTTTTCTTAGATAAGATTCGAGTTTCCTATCTAAAGGATCCTTAAAAGAAGTACTCTCTTATAGGAATAGTAGTACGTTTGGCAAGAGTAGAAATAACCCCATCAACTTTGGGGATTTTTTCCCAAAACTCCAATCTAGCTGCTGGCAAAGGATACAACTTCTTAAACCTAGAATAAGGAATAAAAGAAGTACCAGGCCTATTCCATTCATTAGAAATCATATCAGAAATAGCACCAGGAACTGGAAAAACTTCTGGAGTAACCACAGGAGGTTTGTAAACAGAATTGAAACGTTTACTAATTTTAGTATCAAGAGGACTAGATTCCTCAATATCTAAAGTAACCAACACTTCTTTACGAATATAGAAGGAAGGAAAAGGCGGCACTCCAGGCTTATGAAACCAGTAACATGTTTATTTCAATTTCGTGTGTAGCGACTCAAAATTGAAATAAACATGTTACTGGTTTCATAAGCCTGGAGTGCCGCCTTTTCCTTCCTTCTGCTGTACCGGATTGACCTTCCTTATGTGGTGAGCACCTCTTCTATTCCGGCTGTCTGTGAAGTTCTAAATTCCTTTTGGGGTTACGCTGTTGGTCCCTGGAGACGGCTTTGGGAGCCGCGCTATCCACTTCCTGTCTTTACGAATATACTCCATCTTAAAGAGATAAGTAGATTTGCCAGTGTCAATATCTGAGGAATGATCTTCTGAACCAGAGGAGGATAATTCAGTATGTTTGTCGGTCATTTGAAATTTCATCAACTTTATGAGAAGTTTTAAAAGAGCTTTTACATTTATTAGAAGGCGGAATAGCAGACAAAGCCTTCTGAATTGCATCAGCAATAAAATCTTTTATATTTACAGGGATATCATGTACATCAGATGTTGAAGGAACAACAGGCATTTTACTAGTACTGAAGGATACTTTCTCTGCATGCAAAAGCTTGTCATGACAACTGTTACATACTACAGCTGGAGATATAAACTTCACAAATTTACAACAGATACACTTATCTTTGATAGAACTGTTATCAGGCAGCAAGATTCCAACAGTGGTTTCTGAGACAGGATCAGATTGAGACATCTTGCAAATGTAAGAGAAAAAAACAACATATAAAGCAAAATTATCAATTTCCTTATATGGCAGTTTCAGGAATGGGAAAAAAATGCAAACAGCATAGCCCTTTGAGCATAAAAAAGAGCAAGAGGCAAATAGGAAGTGGGGTTTAAATATATAAATTATTTGGCACCAAGTATGATGCACAACACAAAATGACATTTTTTGGCGCTAACAACATCACGCAACTCGCATCATGGCAGACGCAACCTTGTGCAAGGAAACCTGGCGTCAACTAAGACACCGGAAATGACGAAACCAGTACTGAAACAGTATCAGTAGAGGTAATGGAATATGAGAGTATATCGTCGATCTGAAAAGGGAGGTAGGAGATGAGTCTCTACGACCGATAACAGAAAACCTTTAAAAAGATTTCCCGTGAGGAAAACCATAGAATCAATAGGTGATACTCCCTTCACATCCCTCTGACAAACACTGTACTCTGAGAGGAATCGGGCTTCAAAATGCTGAGAAGCGCATATAACAAAAGAAAATCAAGCACAAACTTACTTCACCACCTCCATAGGGAGGCAAAGTTTGTAAAACTGAATTGTGGGTGTGGTGAGGGGTGTATTTATAGGCATTTTGAGGTTTGGGAAACTTTGCCTCTCCTGGTAGGATTGTATATCCCATACGTCACTAGCTCATGGACTCTTGCCAATTACATGAAAGAAATAAAATGATCTTACAATGTTGTACATAAAAGGAGGACTATACAATGTGATCCTTTGATTGTAATACAAGTAGAAGGAGAAGAAAACAATTAACTCATTAATACATCCGATAGGTATTTCCCCTATAAGTCCAGTTAGGGTGTTGAAATAATTACTTTTTACAGATATTTATATATATATATATTTTTTTTTTAAGATGACAGAAGCAGAGATGGCAGAGGCTATGTTTATTCCAAGAAAATTGTTTGTGACAAGAGGTCACAATTTAAGGCTGGAGGAAAGGAGATTTATTTCCAGCAAGGTTATTTTTTTTTTTTAACTGTAAGAGCAATTTAACTGTAAGAGCAATCAAGGAGGTAGTAAAAGCCAATACCGTAGATACATTTCTGTCTAGAAACATAATTCAGGGATATGATTGCTTTTGTTAAATGGGTTACCTTTTTTTAATGGGATTAATGTAAGCTCAACTGGAGCTTTTATTGTAAGTATATTAAGATTTGTATGTATATATATATATATATATATACATACACACACTGTATATACAATATATACAGTATATATATGTATATATATATATATATATATACAGGTGGCCCTCGTTTTACAACGGTTCAATTTACACCGTTTCAGAATAACAACCTTTTTTTTCCAGTCATGTGACTGCTATTGAAAAGCATTGAGAAGTAGTGCATTATTAAAATAGCCAGTAGGTGGAGCTGTGCGCTTGTGTTGCAACAAAGCCAAGCAAGCTGAAATTAATCAGTTTAACCAGACCTGAGCTATCGAGCAGATTTCAAAGGAACAAGATTTTCCTGTCTATAAATCAGTCCAGATTGGAATGCATAGAAAGAAACTCTTTGCAGAAAAATGCAAGTAAAGTCTATGTTGTGTGATAATTTTATTAGGTTTATAATGCTGTTTAGCAAATGGTTTTGCTCATTTAACTTAGTTTAATTATATATTCTATGTTGTGTGATTATTTTATTAGGTTTATAATGCTGTTTAGCATTTAAAGTCTTCATTTCAAAGCTCTAAAAATAATGTATTAGGTGTTACTTATGACAATTTTGAGAGGGGCCTGGAACCTATCTCCCTCACTTCCCATTGACTTACATTATAAACTGGGTTTCAATTTATAACGGTTTCGATTTACAACCATTCCTTCTGGAACCTAACCCCGGCGTAAACTGAGGGCTACTTGTATATATATATATATATATATATATATATATATAGCCAAACAAATCCTTAAGCACTCACTGGTCAGCAGCATAAATAATTTTGGGATAGATTACAAGTGGAGCGCAAAATATCACTGCTCTCGGCGATACAACTGGTCGGGTCGCCGTTCTCCGCAAATATCCGATCCTTCACCTGTAACAGCAGTCACCTACAGTGGCTCATACTGGACAAAAAGCTCAACGCGTTTCTCCTGGAGTACATTGCTTAATTTAAATGTCCTTCTACATCCAGATTGGTCCGTTTGACAGAGACGTGCCCCAAAAATGCTTGGCTGGAAATTAAGTGTCCATAGTCAGCATTAACACTTGAGTACAATCTTAGTAAACCGCCTCAATTTAATAGAGCTAATTGTGCACTCGATTTCTTACTGGGCACGTATTATAAATGTATTCACAAAGTAGACAATGCATCAAAATAAATGTTATTAAAATATTGTTAAAAATTATATATAAACTTGTTTCATTCATGAATACACAGTTAAAATATTGAAACCTAAATTAGAAAATACATAAAAAGCGAGGAACAATATATTTAAATCTAAAATAATAAAATTACTACCACCAAAGAATAGAATTTTTAAAAGCCACTTGGCACCAAGTAAGTTACGTGAATATGAGAATCAGAACACTAGACTAAAAATCAATCTGAGTAATTGGCTATCTATTCCCATGGGCACATATAGATGCAATAAAAGTAAATGCAATGTGTGCCCCCATGTTAAGAAGGGGAACACCTTTGCCAACTATAATAGTAATGAAAGTTTTGATATGAAACATAGATGTAACTTAGAGTCCACATATACAGTGTATCTCTTAAAGTGTAAATGTGATATCTATGATTGGACGTACTAAGAGAAAGGCAAGGACAAAGTTCTATATAAAGTTTATAATATAAAAACAGAGTTTAATAAACATACACCTAGATTACAAGTTTTGCACTATAGATGGTGCGAAACGATTGCAACAAAAGTCGTGTTATTTCACCTTCCATAGCGCTGCCCTTACGAGTTTTTGAAAAGGCGCCTTGTACGTGCGATTTTTTTTGGGTTAAGCTCCATACCGCACAAAATCCAAGGGCTGCTTTCACGTGCTTGTGCACGATTTCCCCATAGACATCAACGAAGAGAGAGTGTTAGAAAAAAACCAACACCTGTGATCGCGGAATGAAAAGCTCCGTAACGCAACCCCATTGATGTTTATTGGGGAAAAAAGTTACGTTTAACCCTAACACCCTAACATAAACCCCACATTTAAACACCCTAATCTGTTGCCCCCGACATCGCCGGACACCTACATAAGGTTATTAACCCCCTAATCTGCCGCTCCTGACATCGCCGCCACAGAAATAAAGTTATTAACCCCTATTCCGCCGCTCCCCGACATCGCCACCACTAAATAAAGTTATTATCTCCTAAACCTCTGGCCTCCCACATCACTGCCACTAAATAAACCTATTAACCCCTAAACCGCCAGCCCCCACATCGCAAAACACTAAATTAAATTATTAACCCCTAAACCTAACAACCCCCTAACTTTAAATTAAAATTACAAGATTCCTATCTTAAAATAAATAAAAATTACCTGTGAAATTAAAAAAAACTAAGTTTAAACTATATATTAAACTAACATTACTATTATACTAAAATTAAAATAACTATTGATTAAATAAATTAAATTACAAATTAAAAAAACCTAACCTTACTAAAAAAAAAAAAAAATCTACAATTACAAAAACTAAAAAATACTAAATTACAAAAAAATTAAAAAAATACTAAAAAAACAAAAAATAACAAACACTAAATTACGAAAAATAACAAACGAAATTATCCAAAATAAAAAACAATTACACCTAATTTAATAGCCCTATAAAAATAAAAAAGTCCCCCAAAATAAGAAAAAAACAGCCTACAATAAACTACCAATAGCCTATAAAAGGGCCTTTTTGTAGGGCATTGCCCTAAAGAAATTAGACCAACCCACCACCCAACCAACCCCCCAAAATAAAAAACCTAACTCTAAAAAAAACCCTAAGCTACCCATTGCCCTGAAAAGGGCATTTGTAAGGGCATTTAGCTCTTAAGAAAGCCCAAAAACCCTAATCTAATAAAAAAAACACCCAAAACAAGTTTAAAAAAATCCTAACACTAACCCCCAACGATCCAATTACAGTTTTTGAAGTCTGGACACCCAGACGGCGAGGTCTTCATCCATCCAGGCAGCCTCTTCTATCTTCCTCCAGGTGGCATCTTCTATCTTCAACCCGGCGGCACGGAGGGGCTCCATCCTGAAGATATCCGGCTAGGAGCATCCTCTTCATACGGTCTCCGTCGTATACTGAATCTTCAATGCAAGGGAGCCTTTTCAAAATGGCGTCCGTTGCATTACTATACCAGCGCTACGGAATTGGCAGCGCTATACAAATAAATGATGATAATAATAATTCTTATTGGCTAATTTGATTTTGGAAATTCAAATCAAGCCAATAGGATGAGCGCTACTGAAATTCCATTGGCTGATTTGAATAGCCAATAGAATTTCAGTAGCTCTCATAATATTGGCTGATTTGAACAGCCAATAGGATTTCAGTAACTCTCATCCTATTGGCTGATTTGAATTTCCAAAATAAAATCAGCCAATAGGAATGCAACGGATGCATTTTGAAAGGCTTGGATGAAGACAGAAGACGCCGCCTGGATGGATAAAGACCTCTCCGTCTGGATGAAGACTTCTCACCGCCTGGATGTCCGGACTTCAAAAACTGTAAGTGGATCATCGGGGGTTAAGTTTTTTAAAACTTTTTTTTTTTTTTTTTTAAATTAGGGTTTTGGGCTTTCTTAAAAGAGCTAAATGCCCTTTTAAGGGCAATGAAAAAGAGCTGCCCATACAAATGCCTTTTCAGTGCAATGGGTAGCTTAGGTTTTTTTTATTTTGGGGGGTTGGTTTAGTGGTGGGTTTTACTGTTGTGGGGGGGTCTTTGTATTTTTTTTACAGCGAAAAGAGCTGATTTCTTTAGGGCAATGCCCTACAAAAGGCCCTTTTAAGGGCTTTTGGTAATTTATTGTAGGCTAGGGTTTTGTTTTGTTTTATTTTGGTGGGCTTTTTATTTTTATAGGGCTATTAGATTAAGTGTAATTGTTTTTATTTTGGATAATTTCGTTTGTTATTTTTCATAATTTAGCATTTTTTATTTTTGTAATTGTAGATTTAATTTTATTTAGTAGGGTTAGGTTTCTTTAATGTGTAATTTAATTCATTTATTTTGTAGTTATTTTAATTTTAGTATAATAGTAATGTTAATTTAATTTATAGTTTAAATTTAGGTTTTCTTAATTTCCCAGGTAAGTTTTTTATTTATTTTAAGATAGGGATATTGTAATTTTAATTTAAAGTTAGGGGGTTGTTAGGATTAGGGGTTAATAGTTTAATTTAGTTTTTGGTGATGTGGGGGGCTAGTGGTTTAGGGGTTAATAGGTTTATTTAGTGGTAGTAATGTGGGAGGCCAGAGGTTTAAGGGTTAATAACTTTATTTAGTGGTGGCGATGTTGGGGAGCGGCGGAATAGGGGTTAATATCTTTATTATAGTGTGGGCGATGTTGGGGTGTGGGGGGATAGGGGTTAATAACTTTAGTATAGTGGTGACAATGTCGGAGAGCGGCGGAATAGGGGTTAATACATTTTATTAGTGACGGTGATGTCGGGAATGGAAGATTAGGGGTTAATAAGTTACTATATGATTCGTCGCTCACTTCTAATTTTTTATTTATCGTGCACACTCTTCAGTCATGTTAGTGTCATATCTCCTGTATTTCTTCCTTGACGACACAGCTGTCTTTGCCCTGAGTAACTACTACTGCTGCTCGTAGCACACTCTTCAGTCATGTTGGTGTCATATATACTCTATTCTTCCTCAAAGGACACTGCTGTCTTCTGCCCTCAGTAACCACTACCGCTGCTCGTGCAACAAACTTTAGTCATGTTAGTGTAATATCTCCTCTATTTCTTTGTTAACAACACTGCTGTCTTTGCCCTGAGTAACTACTACTGCTGCTCGTGCACACTCTTCAGTCATGTTAGTGTCATATCTCCTCTATTTCTTCCTCAAAGACACTGCTGTCTTCTGCCCTCAGTAACCACTACCGCTGCTCGTGCACAAACTTTAGTCATGTTAGTGTAATATCTCCTCTATTTCTTTGTTAACAACACTACTGTCTTTGCCCTGAGTAACTACTACTGCTGCTCGTGCACACTCTTCAGTCATGTTAGTGTCATATCTCCTCTATTTCTTCCTCAACGACACTGCTGTCTTCTGTCCTCAGTAACTACTACCGCTGCTGGTGCACAAACTTCAGTCATGTTAGTGTCATATCTCCTCTATTTCTTCCTCTGCTGTCTTTTGTCCTCAGTAACCACTCCCGCTGCTCGTGCACACTCTTCAGTCATGTTATTGTCATATCTCCTCTATTTCTTCCTCTGCGGCACTGCTGTCTTCTGCCCTCAGTAACCACTACCGCTGCTCGTGCACACTCTTCAGTCATGTTAGTGTCATATCTCCTCTATTTCTTCCTCTGCTGTCTTTTGTCCTCAGTAACCCACTCCCCGCTGCTCGTGCACACTCTTCAGTCATGTTATTGTCATATCTCCTCTATTTCTTCCTCTGCGGCACTGCTGTCTTCTGCCCTCAGTAACCACTACCGCTGCTCGTGCACACTCTTCAGTCATGTTAATGTCATATCTCCTCTATTTCTTCCTCTGATGCACTGCTTTCTTCTGCCCTCAGTAACCACTACCGCTGCTGGTGCACAAACTTCAGTCATGTTAGTGTCATATCTCCTCTATTTCTTCCTCTGCGGCACTGCTGTCTTCTGCCCTCAGTAACCACTACTGCTGCTCGTGCACACTCTTCAGTCATGTTAGTGTCATATCTCCTTTATTTCTTCCTCTGCGGCACTGCTGTCTTCTGCCCTCAGTAACCACTACCGCTGCTCGTGCACACTCTTCAGTCATGTTAGTGTCATATCTCCTTTATTTCTTCCTCTGCAGCACTGCTAATCTTCTGCCCTCAGTAACCACTTCGCCTCTTGTTCCTCTATTCTGTTAACAGCAGTTTTGGACACTTCTATAACTATGTTTACACTAGTCTGTACAGAAAAAGTGATATGTATATGTACTTTTTACCCTGATACCTACCTGTATATACCTACAGCAGCATGCATGTGTATGTGTGTACCTAAAGCAGCATGGATATGTGTGTACCTACAGCAGAATGCATATGTGTATGTGTGTACCTACAGCAGAATGCATATGTGTATGTGTGTACCTTCAGCAGCATGCATATGTATATGTGTGTACCTACAGCAGAATGCATATGTGTATGTGTGTGTACCTTCAGCAGCATGCATATGTATATGTGTGTACCTACAGCAGAATGCATATGTGTATGTGTGTACCTTCAGCAGCATGCATATGTATATGTGTGTACCTACAGCAGAATGCATATGTGTATGGTGTGTACCTTCAGCAGCATGCATATGTGTATGTGTGCACCTACAGCAGCATGCATATGTGTATGTGTGTACCTTCAGCAGCATGCATATGTATATGTGTGTACCTACAGCAGAATGCATATGTGTATGTGTGTACCTTCAGCAGCATGCATATGTGTATGTGTGTACCTACAGCAGAATGCATATGTGTATGTGTGTACCTTCAGCAGCATGGATATGTGTGTACCTACAGCAGAATGCATATGTGTATGTGTGTACCTACAGCAGAATGCATATGTGTATGTGTGCACCTACAGCAGCATGCATATGTGTATGTGTGCACCTACAGCAGAATGCATATGTATATGTGTGTACCTACAGCAGCATGGATATGTGTATGTGTGCACCTACAGCAGCATGCAAGTGTATGTGTGTACCTAAAGCAGCATGCATTATGTGTATGTGTGGTACCTAAAGCAGCATGCATATGTGTATGTGTGTACCTAAAGCAGCATGCATATGTGTATGTGTGCACCTACAGCAGAATGCATATGTATATGTGTGTACCTACAGCAGCATGGATATGTGTATGTGTGTACCTACAGCAGAATGCATATGTGTATGTGTGCACCTACAGCAGAATGCATATGTGTATGTGTGTACCTACAGCAGCATGCATATGTGTATGTGTGCACCTACAGCAGCATGCATATGTATGTGTGTACCTACAGCAGAATGGCATATGTGTATGTGTGTACCTACAGCAGCATGCATATGTGTATGTGTGTACCTACAGCAGAATGCATATGTGTATGTGTGCACCTACAGCAGCATGCATATGTATGTGTGTACCTACAGCAGCATGCATATGTGTATGTGTGCACCTACAGCAGCATGTATGTGTGTACCTACAGCAGAATGCATATGTGTATGTGTGTACCTACAGCAGCATGTATGTGTGTACCTACAGCAGAATGCATATGTGTATGTGTGTACCTACAGCAGAATGCATATGTGTATGTGTGTACCTACAGCAGCATGCATGTGTGTGTGTACCTACAGCAGAATGCATATGTGTATGTGTGTACCTACAGCAGAATGCATATGTGTATGTGTGTACCTACAGCAGCATGCATATGTGTATGTGTGTACCTACAGCAGAATGCATATGTGTATGTGTGTACCTACAGCAGAATGCATATGTGTATGTGTGTACCTACAGCAGCATGGATATGTGTATTTGTGTACCTACAGCAGCATGCATATGTGTATGTGTGTACCTACAGCAGAATGCATATGTGTATGTGTGTACTTACTGCAGCTTGTATATGTGTATGTGTGTACCTACAGCAGAATGCATATATGTATGTGTGTACCTACAGCAGCATGCATATGTGTATGTGTGTCACACCTTTCTGGAATGAGATTGCGGCCTGGAGACTATAAATACCTCTGAGAGTGTGGACTATCATATTACACATTGTTAAAGAGATAGTTTTATTCATTATAGCAAACTATACTATATTATATGAAGATACTCCTAACCTAACAAGTTTTAATTCTATTTGTAGGTTGTTCTTTATTATTGTTTTAGTTGTATTATTGACAATATTTACAACTGTTTTTTATGACAGTTTTTTCAGCACTTTGCACATTAGTACTGGCGGAACACTGCTAGTAATTAAGGGCGCCTCTAATTTTATTTATATTAATGTGTATGTGTGTACCTACAGCAGAATGCATGTGTATGTGTGTACCTACAGCAGAATGCATATATGTATGTGTGTACCTACAGCAGCATGGATATGTGTATGTGTGTACCTACAGCAGAATGCATATGTGTATGTGTGTACCTACAGCAGCATGGATATGTGTATGTGTGTACCTACAGCAGAATGCATATGTGTATGTGTGTACCTACAGCAGAATGCATATGTGTATGTGTGTACCTACAGCAGAATGCATATATGTATGTGTGTACCTACAGTAGATGCATATATGTATGTGTGTACCTACAGCAGAATGCATATGTGTATGTGTGTACCTACAGCATCATGCATGTGTGTGTGTACCTACAGCAGCATGCATGTGTATGTGTGTACCTACAGCAGAATGCATATGTGTATGTGTGTACCTACAGCAGCATGCATGTGTATGTGTGTACCTATAGCAGAATGCATGTGTATGTGTGTACCTACAGCAGAATGCATATGGTGTATGTGTGTACTTACTGCAGCTTTGCATATGTGTGTACCTACAGCAGAATGCATATGTGTGTACCTACAGCAGAATGCATATGTATATGTGTGTACTTACTGCAGCTTGAATATGTGTATTTGTGTACATACAGCAGCATGCATATGTGTATGTGTGTACCTACAGCAGAATGCATATGTGTATGTGTGTACCTACAGCAGAATGCATATGTGTATGTGTGTACCTACAGCAGAATGCATATGTGTATGTGTGTACCTACAGCAGAATGAATATGTGTGTACCTACAGCAGAATGCATATGTGTATGTGGGTACCTACAGCAGAATGCATATATGTATGTGTGTACCTACAACAGAATGCATATGTGTATGTGTTGTACCTACAGCAGCATGCATATGTATGTGTGTACCTACAGCAGAATGCATATGTGTGTACCCTACAGCAGAATGCATATGTGTATGTGTGTACCTACAGCCAGAATGCATATATGTATGTGTGTACCTACAACAGAATGCATATGTGTATGTGTGTACCTACAGCAGCATGCATATGTATGTGTGTACCTACAGCAGAATGCATATGTGTATGTGTGTACCTACAGCAGAATGCATATGTGTATGTGTGTACTTACTGCAGCTTGCATATGTGTATGTGTGTACCTACAGCAGAATGCATATGTATGTGTGTACCTACAGCAGAATGCATATGTGTATGTGTGTACTACAGCAGAATGCATGTGTATGTGTGTACCTACAGCAGAATGGATATGTGTATGTGTGTACCTACAGCAGAATGGCATATGTGTATGTGTGTACCTACAGCAGAATGCATATATGTATGTGTGTACCTACAGCAGAATGCATATGTGTATGTGTGTACCTACAGCAGAATGCATATGTGTATGTGTGTACCTACAGCAGAATGCATATGTGTATGTGTGTACCTACAACAGCATACATGTGTGTGTGTACCTACAGCAGCATGCATGTGTATGTGTGTACCTACAGCAGAATGCATATGTGTGTACCTACAGCAGAATGCATATGTGTATGTGTGTACCTACAGCAGCATGCATGTGTATTTGTGTACCTACAGCAGCATGCATATGATGTATGTGTGTACCTACAGCAGCATGCATGTGTATTTGTGTACCTACAACAGCATGCATGTGTATGTGTGTACCTACAGCAGCATGCATGTGTATGTGTGTACCTACAGCAGCATGCATGTGTATTTGTGTACCTACAGCAGCATGCATGTTTATGTGTGTACCTACAGCAGAATGCATATGTGTATGTGTGTACCTACAGCAGAATGCATATGTGTATGTGTGTACCTACAGCAGAAGGCATATGTGTATGTGTGTACCTACAGCAGCATGCATGTGTATATGTGTACCTACAGCAGCATGCATATGTGTTTACCTACAGCAGCATGCATATGTGTTTACCTACAGAAGCATGCATATGTTTTTGTATGTGTGTATATGTTAAAATGTGTGTATATGTGTGTGTGTATGTATGTGTGTATATGTGTGTGTATGTATGTATGTGTGTATATGTGTGTGTGTATGTATGTGTGTATATGTGGTGTGTGTATGTATGTATGTGTGTGTGACAGTGTGTGTGTGTGTTAATATGTATGTGTGTGTGATAGTATGTGTGTGTTAATATGTATGTGTGTGTGTTAATAATATGTGTGTGTGTGTGTTACACACACACACACATATACAGAGAGAAGTGCACTCACAGGAACAAACAACTGGCTCAATACCATTGTTAGCCTGTTCTATGGCGATTTACCACCTGGGTGCAGCTTTTTAGCCCAGTAATGCTTCTCACAGAGTAGAACATTCCTGTAGTATATCAGTCTGATCCCGCCTATTACGCTCAGTCCAGCGCCGAAATACCAGGCAATTCCTCTCCGAACAAGGAACACAGCAACCCCAGACGATCGTTTCAGCCTTCATTGGGCCTCGTCGTCAGTGAGGTGTAGCCATGTTCCTCTAAGCACAATGAGCAAGGAGTCCACGAACAACCAGCTCAATACATTGTTAACCTGTTCTATGGCGATTTACCACCTGGGTGCAGCTTTATTGATACTCATTTCTAAGTGCCATCCTTTAGCAAGCATATATTATACATCAGGGGCGCGATCCGATATCGATCGCAGTTTGCGGCGCAAGCGAGGGAACCGGCGTCGCCCGCAGTTTCAGCTCGCAACTCGAGCCATCCCATATAGGTCGCCGTCAGATGCTAACGTGCCGTAAGTCTGACAAACCAGCGATGTCCAGAAATCTGCGTAAGTACAAATTTCTGGCGTCGCCAGTGACTTGCGCCACGTTAGAATCTGCCGGCGCCTATAAACCTGACTAAAGTCTAAAACACCCGCACTGTCTAACACGCCTCCCTAACATAGCCCGCACTGTCTAACACGCCTCCCTAACATAGCCCGCACTGTCTAACACGCCTCCCTAACATAGCCCGCACTGTCTACCCTCTATCCGCTATCCCCCCTCACTAGCCTACCAATAAAAATGCTATTAACCCCTAAACCGCCGCTCCCATACCCCGCCGCAACCTAATAAAGTTATTAACCCCTAAACCGCCGCTCCCGTACCCCGCCGCAACCTAATAAAGTTATTAACCCCTAAACCGCCGCTCCCGTACCCGCCGCCAGCTATATTATATCTATAACCCCCTAAAGTGAGCCCCTAACACCGCCGCCATCTATATTAAAATTATTAACCCCTAATGTAAGCCCCTTACACCGCCGCCATCTCTATTAAAATGATTAACCCCTAATTTAATCTACCTACCCCGCCGCCAGCTATATTATCTATATTAACCCTAAGTATATTATAGTTAATATAGGTATTACATTATATATATTAACTATATTAACCCTAATTATATTAGGGTTAATATAGTTAATATAGTTACTATAGTATTTATATTAACTATATTAACTCTATCTAACCCTAACTAAATTTATATTAAATTAATCTAATTCATTTATAAACTAAAATATTCCTATTTAAATCTAAATACTTACCTATAAAATAAACCCTAAGATAGCTACAATATAATTAATAATTACATTGTAGCTATGTTAGGGTTAATATTTATTTTACAGGTAAATTGTTAATTATTTTAACTAGGTATAATAGATATTAAATAGTTATTAACTATTTAATATCTACCTAGTTAAATAATTACCCAATTACCTGTAAAATAAATCCTAACCTAAGTTACAAATACACCTACACTATCAATAAATTTAATAAACTACTAACATCTATCTAAAAAATACAATTAAATTAACTAAACTAAATTACAAAAAAAAACAAACACTAAATTACAAAAAATAAAAAAAAGATTACAAGATATTTAAGCTAATTACACCTATTCTAAGCCCCCTAATAAAATAATAAACCCCCCAAAATAAAAAAAATTCCCTGCCCTATTCTAAATTCAACAAATTTCAAAGCTCTTTACCTTACCAGCCTTAAAAGGGCCTTTTTGTGGGGCATGCCCCAAAGAATTCAGCTCTTTTGCATACAAGAAATACAATACCCCCCCCCCCCCCCATTACAACCCACCACCCCACATACCCCTATTCTAAACCCACCCAAACCCCCCTTAAAAAAGCCTAACACTACCCCCCCTGAAGATCTCCCTACCTTGTCTTCACCACACCGGGCCGAACTCCTGATCCGATCCGGGCGATGTCTTCCTCCAAGCGGCAAAGAAGAATTCTTCCTCCGGCGATGTCTTCCTCCAAGCGGCAAAGAAGAATTCTTCCTCCTCGGCGACGTCTTCCTCCAAGCGGCAGCAAAAGTCTTCATTCTTCCCGGCGGCATCTTCAATCTTCTTTCTTCGCTCCGCCGCCGCGGGAGCATCCATCCCGGCCGACTGCTGAACTTGGAATGATGTACCTTTAAATGACGTCATCCAAGATGGCATCCGCCGAATTCCGATTGGCTGATAGGATTCTATCAGCCATCGGAATTAAGTTAAAAAAATCTGATTGGCTGATTGAATCAGCCAATCAGATTCAAGTTCAATCCGATTGGCTGATCCAATCAGCCAATCAGATTGAGCTTGCATTCTATTGGCTGATCGGAACGGCTGGTAAGGTAAAGAGCTTTGAAATTTGTTGAATTTAGAATAGGGCAGGGAATTTTTTTTTATTTTGGGGGTTTATTATTTTATTAAGGGGGCTTAGAATAGGTGTAATTAGCTTAAATATCTTGTAATTTTTTTTTATTTTTTGTAATTTAGTGTTTGTTTTTTTTTGTAATTTAGTTTAGTTAATTTAATTGTATTTTTAGATAGATGTTAGTAGTTTATTAAATTTATTGATAGTGTAGGTGTATTTGTAACTTAGGTTAGGATTTATTTTACAGGTAATTGGGTAATTATTTTAACTAGGTAGATATTAAATAGTTAATAACTATTTAATATCTATTATACCTAGTTAAAATAATTAACAATTTACCTGTAAAATAAATATTAACCCTAACATAGCTACAATGTAATTATTAATTATATTGTAGCTATCTTAGGGTTTATTTTATAGGTAAGTATTAGATTTAAATAGGAACATTTTAGTTTATAAATGAATTAGATTAATTTAATATAAATTTAGTTAGGGTTAGATAGAGTTAATATAGTTAATATAAAATACTATAGTAACTATATTAACTATATTAACCCTAATATAATTAGGGTTTATATAGTTTAATATATATAATGTAATACCTATATTAACTATAATATACTTAGGGTTAATATAGATAATATAGCTGGCGGCGGGGGTAGGTAGATTAAATTAGGGGTTAATCATTTTAATAGAGATGGCGGCGGTGTAAGGGGCTTACATTAGGGGTTAATCATTTTTATATAGGTGGCGGCGGTGTAAGGGGTCAGATTAGGGGATAGATAAGGTAGATGGCGGCGTTTTAGAGGCTCACAGTAGGGGGTTAGTTTAGTAGATGGCGGCGGGGTCTGGCGGGAGCGGCGGTTTAGGGGGTAATAACTTTATTAGGGATTTCGGGGGGGGGGGGATCGCGGTTGACAGGTAGATAGACATTGCGCATAGCCGTTAGGGTGTTAGGTTTATTTTAGCAGATCGGCGGTTGACAGGGAGATAGACATTGCGCATGCGTTAGGTGTTAGGTTTTTTTTCTAGTTAGTTTAGGGGAGTTACGGGGCTCCAATAGTCAGCGTAAGGCTTCTTACGGCTGCTTTTTGTGGCGAGGTGAAAATGGAGTAAGTTTTCTCCATTTTCGCCACGTAAGTCCCTTACGCTGCATATTGGATACCAAACTGCGCGGGTTGGTATACCTGCCTATGGCCCAAAAAAACTGCGGGCGCACGGCAGAAATATACGCGCGTAACTTCTAGGTTACGCCGTATATGTGATACCACATCCGCAAATATTGGCGTCGCCGGCTTTTGCGGGCGACGCTTTATATCGGATCGACCCCCCAGCAGTATAAGCATGGAGCAGCAGCCCCTCCAAAACAAGCATATAGACCCCAGCAGTACAGTAGAGCAGGTTCCCAGGCAGACTAACACTGTGGGAACGTACAGCAGACATCAGCGAGGTTATACATGAACCTGTCCTCATGCATACCGAGTAAGGGCAACAAACACAGCAACACGGGCTCTTCAGAGACACTGCAGAAAAATTTTCACTAAAAAAAAATCTCATTGCAGAAACTAAGTTCTGTCTCTGGGTAGGAAAGTCAAAATTAAATTGATAGTAAATCCTAGGATTTACCAGTGGAACAAATAAATGGTACTTTCAGTCAGTTCCTTTATTTGTCTGCAGCGTTTGCCGCGCTGACCGCTTTAGGCAGCCCGCGCAGAATCCTATTTTATCACTAAGGTGATTTTAGCCAATAGCTCACTAGCTATCCAGCATAATGCCAGCTGGCCCGCACGGCTATTTGGCTAAGAGGTGGAGACATCACCTCACTAAAAAAAATAGCGTTCTAACCATGGGCTGCCTGAGGAGCTCAGCGCAACGAATGCTTCGATAAAGGAACTATCAGCATGAAGTATTTTGTACTTTATGACTGAAAGTCCCCTTTATTTGTTCCACTGGTAAATCCTAGCATTTCAAAAACGCTAGGATTTAGTATAATTTTAAATGATTCAGACAGAGCATATAGGTTTTTAAATTCACTTCTATTATGAAATGTATTTTGTGCTCTTGGTGTCCTCTGCTGAAGAAAATATGTACATATCCTCAGCAGTAATCAATGCAATACTGGGAGCTAGCTGGCGATTGGTGGCTACACACATTTGTCTTTTTTGTCATTGGCTCACCAGATATATTCAACTTTCTTCCAGTAGTGCACTGTTGCACGTGAGCTGACTTTAACTATGTGTTTAACCTATTTACATTATTTAAACACATAGTGTAATAATAAATGTGCTAACATATTAGAACATTCTCTTTTTGCACTTATAGCCCTTTAATACAGGGTAAATGACGATTATCCTAACATATGTGACGGTATAATCTAGATTTTATTAAAGAGACAGAGACGAGTATTTTGCAATAACTTTTCCTTTACTGAACAGACAGCAATTAAAAGCATTGAAATTTTGAATAAATAATACAGAAAAAATTCAACCAATGAGGTTACAGTAACAGGTTATGTAACTAGATAACAGCCAATAAGATAACATGCAGAGGTATAAGAGGTAACAGTCCCAACAGCTAATCCTCTTTGAACTTTGCTGCTAATAATAAAAAGAAAGTAGGAACAAAAAAGAAACAAAACTCAGATACACAGGCAAAAATACAAAACAGCACTGTGATGAGAACAGAAAACTTGATTGAAAGAAGTTGATTCCATAGATGATAAGAAACTTCTTGAAGTGATCCGGAGACTTTCTGGTAGAATAGAAGAATCTTGTGATATTGCATGAGGTATCAGGGTTTGATTATTGCTGGAATCCTGGATTTGAAGAATTCTGAGCTGAAAAATATAAAATATAAATAATAATAATAACATAGAATATAATACACCCACAAATAATTGGGAGGGAAAAAATGTAAAATAATATAATTAAGTACATATAAATAAAAGGGAGGGAAAATACTCGTCTCTGTCTCTTTAATAAAATCTAGATTATACCGTCACATATGTTAGGATAATCGTCATTTTATTACAAGGACAGAGACTCCTATTTTGCAAGTTTAAAGCAAAATGATTATGATAAAAGGACTATGTTGAATGGAAGAAATTGGTTTAAAATAAAACTGACGAAAAACCGAATCAGAGGACCAATCTGCTGCATTAAGAATTTCTTGTAATGAAGCAGACTTGATAAATGCTTTAGAAGCAGAAGCTCCTCTAACGAATGAGCTGAAAATTTGTCTTCTACACCTGCTAAAGACATAATCCATTTAACCCATCTACTAATTGTAGTAGTAGAAACAGAAAGATGAGGGAACAACAAAAGAAACAAGAAGTTGAGAAGTGGAGAAGATAATCTGAAAGGTAAAGTTCTGGATTCATACTCTTTCAGACAAGAAACCACACATAATTTAGGATACTCAAAGAAGTAAGGATAAAAAGATAGAGGAGGATAAGATTTAGTTCTTCTAGATAAAGAGAAAACTACACCTTGAGGAGTAAACATCTTAGAATTATAATCTATAGCTCTAACATCAGAAACCCTTTTACAGGAAAGTAAACATAATAAAGTGGCCAATTTACAAGTTAATTGTTTGAGAGAAAGGTCTTTATTAAGAGGCCAATTATTAAACAGGTTTATTAATAAATCTACATCCCAAAAATAAGAATGTCTAGGAACAGGAGGTTTTTTAACTCTAATGGCCTTAAGGTGTTTTTTAACAGAGGATAACTGACCAAGTAGGAATATCAGTAATAAGGTAATGTCCGGCTGATATTGCAGATCTAGCAATATTAATAGACCTATATGCTAAACCTGATTTAAATAAAGATGTTAAATAGTTAATGACTTCATTCACAGGAGCTGAAAAGGGATCCAAATTTCTGCCACTGCACCAATCAGACCATCTGAGCCATGCATATCTGTATAATTTCTTAGTACCTGGTGCCCAAGATTCTCGGAGTAGTGATTTAGCCTCTTCCGAAAGACCTTCGAACGACCAGGAACCCCTAGAAATCATCCAAGCAATCAGATGAAGGGATCCTTGAACCACAAGGTTGTGGGGTTGTCCTGTCGGGTCCAATAAAAGGTCTTGTTGGAGGGGAAAGAAGAAGAGGAGGAAGGTAAGACATTTCTAGAAGAGCTGGAAACCATGATTGTGCTGACCACCATGGAGTTATGAGAAGAATTGAAATAGAGATTCCTCCTGACAAACGAAATCGTCCGTGGGATCATTGAAAAAGGAGGGAATGCATAAGCTCCCTTCTCTGGCCATTCCTGAAGGAAAGCATCCGTTGCTAGAGCAAAGGGATCTGGCCTCCAACTGTAATACGGAGTTCAGTTGATGATTCAATCGGGAGGCAAAGAGGTCTATGGAAAAAGGACCTCTGCGGAAAAACAGAATTCGAAAAATTTTGGATCAGTTTCCAATCGCTGGAGTCTTGAAGGTGACGAGAACCCCAATCTGCCATGATGTTGTTCTGACCCGGAATATACTCTGCTTGGATATGAATGTTGTGGTCCAAGCAGGAATGAATAAAATCTGAAGTTAGGTCTGATAGTATTTTTGATGTAGTACCTCCTAAACGGTTGAGATACCTGACCGCAGAAATATTGTCCATCTTGAGTAAGACAGAAATGGGACGATCTGAATGAATAAAACTCTTTACAGCAAAAGAACCTGCTAAAAGTTCTAAACAATTTATATGCAGATTCTTTTCCTCTGAAGACCACTTTCCTCCTGTGATGAAAGAACCCAATCTGGCTCCCCAACCTGAATTGCTGGCATCTGATTCCAGTATTATCTCGGGGAGAACAACCAAAAATGGCTCTCCCATTCCAAGCCTCTAAATTGGCTAACCACCATAATAACTCTGATCTTGCTTCTTTGGACAAAGAGATCTTGTGAAAATAGAGAAACCTTGTCGAAGATAAAATATCTTCAATCTTTGAAGAGCCCTGTAATGAAGGGGAGCTGGAAAAATCGCTTGGATAGATGAGGAAAGTAGCCCAATAATCCGGGCTAAAGTCCGGATCGGAAAAAGAGGTCTCTTGAGTAAAGAAGATATTTCTTTCTTTATTTTGTTTATTTTGTCTGAAGGAAGACTCAAAGTTGCAGAATGGGAGTCTATGAGAAAACCAAGAAATTTTAGAGACTGGGAAGGATTGATTTCTGATTTGTCGAAATTGATAACAAAACCCAAGTTCTGAAGGAGATTTATGGTTAAGTTGAGATGAGAAATTAAACAATGGTGTTCTTGATGCATGATCAGGATGTCGTCTAAATAAATTATAAGACGAACACCCCTCATACGGAGCCAAGCAAACTACAGGACGAAGTATCTTCGTAAATGCCCAGGGTGCAGAAGAAAGTCCAAAAGGAAGGCATGTAAATTGCCAAAGGTTGTTTCTCCAAAGAAATCTCAAAAAATTTCTGAAAGAAGGATGAATGGGAACAGAAAGATAAGCATCCTTCAAATCTAGACGGACTAACCAATCCTTTGAAAGAAGACAGTCCCTGAGGAGATGAATTCCTTCCATTTTGAAATGATTGTATTCTAGATGGAAATTTAGATTTCTTAGGTTTATAACAGGGCGAAAAGATCCTTCTTTCTTTTGACCAGAAACATGTTGCTGATGAAAGAATCTTTTCCTGGTGGGGCTAATTCTATAGCTTGTTTTTTGGCTAAATCTGAAATCTCTTGATCTAGAAGTAGATAATCTGAAAGGGAGAAGTAAATTGGATTTGGAAAGCAAGACTGATAGGGGATTGATATGAAATTTAGATGAAGACCTGACACTGATTGAAGTACCCATGGATCTTGTGTTATTTTTTCCCAATTGTGGATAAATAGGGCAAGTCTGCCTCCTACTTTTTGAGGAAAAAAGGTATGGAATGATAAATGTTCAAACTTACTTGAGAAGGGTCTTCTAGAAGGTCTCCCTCTGAATGCTCTGGAAGGCCATTGTCTACTTCTTGTAGGAAAGAAGTTGTTGGAATGGTGTTGGTTGGCACTGGGTTGTTCTGGAAGAAAGGCCTTGAGGAAAAAACTGAGCGGCCAGGAAAGCGGCCTCTTCCTTTCCCGGCCCTGTCAAAAACTCTGTTGTTTTGATTAAAAATTTTCTTTGTTTGGGGTCTTAATCTTATTAAGGGAATTCAAGGAAGAAACATAATTAGGATAATTCTTTTAACCCAGCATCCCCAAATAAAAAGCCTTTAGCCTTTTTTCCCATTTCTTTGGGTGCAAAGTCAGATAATTTGGGATCAATTTTCCTTAGTAGAAGTCTCCTTCTTTGACAGGATAAAGCAGAATTGGAATCACCAATTAAATATTACTAAACGTTGAACCCATTGTTTAATCACTGAAGGGTCAACCTGAGAATTCTTTAGAAATTGCGTCCTCAGACAACTCTAATAATTTGGTTAACTGGACCAGAGTGTCCAACAATTTGTCTTGGCAGGCCTTTAGAAACCTGTCAGGTCCTTTTCTGATATTAAAAATTCTTGGTCCCCAATAAATTTTAATAAGTTAAGGTCAATTTCAGGAGTGGCATGAGCCAAACTAGGTAACTCCTGGTCTAGGGCACTCAGCCCTTAAAATACTCTTAGATTTTTTAGAAAGAGGTCTCCTTATATAGAAAGCAACAAACTTAGAAACTCTTTTAGACGGTCTCCAATTAGAGGACCTGGGATGTTCTATGTCATCGGGGTCTAAATAAGATTCCCCAGCATTATCTAATAATATAGGTTTTTTGGATTTATTAGATTTCTTAGATCTTTTATATTTAGGGGAATCATTGTTTGAGGATGATGAGTCTGAAACATCCTCATAAAGAGAATCATTTTTTTCCTCTTTATTTTCATCTTTATTTTCATCATTATCATAAAATTTGTCAGAATTATAGGAGTCGTCTGGACTCAGTTGTTGAAACAGTGTCAACATAAAACTTGCGCTTTAGTTTTTGTTTTCTTGGGTTTAAAAGAAACATTATCAGAATCCTCAGAGGAATCATTTTGTAAATTCTTTATAAGCGCTGACTCATTGTCTGAACTATGCAGGCTTTTATTTAATTTATCAGAAGAAATGACAGTTGAATTTCCATTAGGATTAGAATTTAAATGTTTTCTTTTACTGGTTGCTTTTCTGTGAATTTGGCCAGAGGTATTAACTGCAACCATTACAGACTGCATCTGTTGTTGAAGGGAAGCCATAGAAGACATAATGTCCTTGTAAAGATTTATTAGAAACATCAGAAATGTTTTCATTAGACATGTTAAAATAAGCAAATTATAATGATGTTGAAATAATAATATTAATATTCAGCTTAGTAAATATATATAATGAATTAGAATAAATTTTGTGAATAAAAAACTAAAAACCAAATTATATATTTCTAGCAATTACAGGGAATCGAACTGAGGACCTTGTATATTAAAACTTGACAAGCTAACCACACAGCTATATCAAAAGTTTAAGAATTTGGGAAGCTACCAATACTTAACAAAAAGAAATTGACACAATGTAAAAATAAAAAATCAAACGATTTGCAACAAAAGTTGCTAAACTTGTTAATAAGCAGAAACGGCTGAAGGGATGACTGAAAGTGACAGGACTGAGGCGGATCTGAGGGCGGGAAAAGAAAGTGTGATGCGTCACTAACAGGGGGGCGGAGATAAGGGCCGACTATGAATAAAACCCTTGCAGAAGGACAGAGCAACCGGAGAAGCAAGGGAGACAAGGAATGAAAGCCAAAAAAACGGAACGAAAACACAAGGGAAGTAATAAACTACCAGACTAACAGTGAGTTTAATACAGAAGTAAACAAATTAATAAGACATGAAATTAGGAATTATATTTGGTAAAAAACGGCAATAAGCAGTTTACATAAACACAAAGAAAGTACAAAAGCATAAATAAGAATTGTATTAAAACAACAAATAAACAATTTATGTATTCAACAATGAAATTAAAATATACTTAACGTCTGTTCAGCAAAGTGAAAAGAGGATTAGCTTGTTGGGACTGTTACCTCTTATACCTCTGCATGTTATCTTATTGGCTGTTATCTAGTTACATAACCTGTTACTGTAACCTCATTGGTTGAATTTTTTCTGTATTATTTATTCAAATTTTCAATGCTTTTAATTGCTGTCTGTTCAGTAAAGGAAAAGTTATTGCAAAATAGGAGTCTCTGTCCTTGTAATAAAATCATCAATCTCCTTATCACCTCCTCTCAAGCATATCATTGGCATAGGAAAAAAATACCTTTACAGCAAGTACCAAAATAAGCAAACAAGGGGTTACCTTATTAACCCTTCAGCATCTGTATAGCAGGGCACCACTAAGCACCTAGTTTGTTACACAGACTGAAATTAGACAGTGATATTGTTTAACTTGCTAACTACTGTCTGGGGACTGCTGGGATGGAGAGCAATATATGTAGATATACTAAGGATAATTATTTGTACAATCTGTGAATCCCAGTGCCAGCACATGAAGAGAAAACATCAGGATATAAATGGGGGAAATAAACATGTTTCTATTGTGCAGCACTATAGAGTTTGTTTTATCACACATTCTACCCTCCCTGGTATTATTCACCACATCTCATTTACCTACCTGACTACACATGGCTAACCTTCAGCATAACAGAACATAACAGATAAGATTTGAGAGAAAAAAAATTACATACAATACAGCAAACAATGAGATTGGTAATGACAATTGATTAAAAGCCACAGCGACCTCTGTGGTGGGAGTATTGAACTGCACACAATATATTAAATCAAATACAGTACTGTACAGACTGAACATGGGACAAACTTAAAGGGACATGAAACACAAATCTTTTTCTTTCATGATTTAAAAAGAGTATTGTCATTTTTAAACGACTTTCTAATTTACTTCCTATTATTTATTTTGCTTCATTCTCTTTATATCCTTTGCTGAAAAGCATATCTAGATAGACTTAATAGTTGCTAATTGGTGGCTGCACATGAGATGCTTCGTGTGATTGGCTCACACGGCATTGCTATTACTTCAGCAAAGGATATTTAAAGAATGAAGCAAATTAGAATAATAGAAGTAAATTGGAATGTTGTTTAAAATTGTTTTCTCTACCTGATTCATGAAAGATTTTTTTTGGGGTTTAGTGTCCCTTTAACCCAGTGCTTTCTAAACTGTGTGTGTGTGACATTAGTGTGTCGGCAGCAGTGTGTAGGTGTGTCCCTGCTTCAGGCACAAAATTTTTAATTTCTTTTAATTTCTCTTTTGGTTTCCAACTTTCTGCCTGCATATCACGTGGTTGACACATGATTGATACCTAGTGGGTCACAGATCTTCTTAACCTATTGGCGCAGCTTAGCGGGAACTGAAACTATTTCTGTGGCGGCACATTGGCTCCTGATGGAAAGTGTAGTTTCCTCAATCGGCTTGTGACTGCATGTGTAATCACTGAGTGGGGACAGCAATGTGTTTGCAGTGCGGGCAGTAGTCAGTTGGACTCGCAGAGCTCTGAGGGCAGCAGCTTTAATGCTGAGCTGAAGTCAGAAGTCAACGTTTTTTATTTTTTTGCAGCTAGCTCCCAGTAGTGCATTGCTGCTCCTGCTCTTGATATATGGATAGGAAGTGGAAGCTAAAAAATGCTTGATGATGAAATGCGAGTGGTCTTTATCTAATATTCTACTAAATATTAAGAAACTGTGTTCATCCCATCAACTTCATACAACCCATTAAAATAGTAAGTAGCTATTGGTGGTACTAAACTTTTTTTTTAATTCCTGCACATACGTACTGTTACTAGTAAATAGATTTAGTTATTATATAATTTATGTATGTGTCCGTATATATTAAAACAAGTTAGTTAAACCACCTCCTGTTTGCCTGTACAACTGAATTACTGTGTCGCAAAATGATGTAGGTCTAAAAAGTGTGTCTCCAACATGAAAAGTTTGGAAACCTCTGCCTTTAACCCCTTAACAACCAAGGACGTACAGGGTATGTCCTACAAAAACCAGTTACTTAATGACCAAGAGGTGTACCCTATACGTCCTCAGGGTTTCAAGCGGTGGTGGAAGCGATCGTGATCGCTTCCAGCCACTTTCAAGGTATTGCAGTGATGCCTCGATATATGAGGCATCACTGCAATACTCTTTTTACTCACCGAACCAGAGAGAGACACTCTGTGGCCCCTCTTTACATCGGCTAGCGATGGTGCCGATCGTCTAGTGGGTGGGAGCCATATAGCAGGGAGGCGGGTGGGCAGCCCATCGCTGGATCACTTCTGATCTGGTTGCATGCAAGTGGTTGGGAATGCGCGGTGGTGGGTGGGTGGGTGCGCATGTGCGCTAGTACTTTAAAATAGGTAGAGGGGGGAGGGTTTGTAGAGAGCTGTTTGGGGGGATCAGGAGGTTGGGGGCTAAGGGGGGAACCAACACTGCAGGAATAAATAAATAAAAAAAATATATATATATATATATATAAAAAAAAGCTTTTAATTTTACAGGGAGTGCAGAATTATTAGGCAAATGAGTATTTTGACCACATCATCCTCTTTATGCATGTTGTCTTACTCCAAGCTATATAGGCTCGAAAGCCTACTACCAATTAAGCCATATTAGGTGATGTGCATCTCTGTAATGAGAAGGGGTGTGGTCTAATGACATCAACATCCTATATCAGGTGTGCATAATTATTAGGCAACTTCCTTTCCTTTGGCAAAATGGGTCAAAAGAAGGACTTGACAGGCTCAGAAAAGTCAAAAATAGTGAGATATCTTGCAGAGGGATGCAGCACTCTTAAATTGCAAAGCTTCTGAAGCGTGATCATCGAACAATCAAGCGTTTCATTCAAAATAGTCAACAGGGTCGCAAGAAGCGTGTGGAAAAACCAAGGCGCAAAATAACTGCCCATGACTGAGAAAAGTCAAGTGTGCAGCTGCCAAGATGCCACTTGCCACCAGTTTGGCCATATTTCAGAGCTGCAACATCACTGGAGTGCCCAAAAGCACAAGGTGTGCAATACTCAGAGACATGGCCAAGGTAAGAAAGGCTGAAAGACGGACCACCACTGAACAAGACACACAAGCTGAAACGTCAAGACTGGGCCAAGAAATATCTCAAGACTGATTTTTCTAAGGTTTTATGGACTGATGAAATGAGAGTGAGTCTTGATGGCCAGATGGATGGGCCTGTGGCTGGATTGGTAAAGGGCAGAGAGCTCCAGTCCGACTCAGGACGCCAGCAAGGTGGAGGTGGAGTACTGGTTTGGGCTGGTATCATCAAAGATGAGCTTGTGGGGCCTTTTCGGGTTGAGGATGGAGTCAAGCTCAACTCCCAGTCCTACTGCCAGTTTCTGGAAGACACCTTCTTCAAGCAGTGTACAGGAAGAAGTCTGCATCCTTCAAGAAAAACATGATTTTCATGCAGGACAATGCTCCATCACATGCGTCCAAGTACTCCACAGCGTGGCTGGCAAGAAAGGGTGTAAAAGAAGAAAATCTAATGACATGGCCTCCTTGTTCACCTGATCTGAACCCCATTGAGAACCTGTGGTCCATCATCAAATGTGAGATTTACAAGGAGGGAAAACAGTACACCTCTCTGAACAGTGGTCTGGGAGGCTGTGGTTGCTGTTGCACGCAATGTTGATGGTGAACAGATCAAAACACTGACAGAATCCATGGATGGCAGGCTTTTGAGTGTCCTTGCAAAGAAAGGTGGCTATATTGGTCACTGATTTGTTTTTGTTTTGTTTTTGAATGTCAGAAATGTATATTTGTGAATGTTGAGGATGTTATATTGGTTTCACTGGTAAAAATAAATAATTGAAATGGGTTGTTTTTTGTTAAGTTGCCTAATAAATATGCACAGTAATAGCTCACCTGCACACACAGATATCCCCCTAAAATAGCTAAAACTAAAAACAAACTAAAAACTACTTCCAAAAATATTCAGCTGTTGATATTAATGAGTTTTTTGGGTTCATTGAGAACATGGTGGTTGTTCAATAATAAAATTAAATCCTCAAAAATACAACTTGCCTAATAATTCTGCACTCCCTGTAGTACTGACAGACTTTCTGCCAGGACTTAAGATGGTGGTGACAATTGTGAGCTGGGGGAGGGAAAAAGAGCTGTATAAGAGGGGGTCAAGGAGGATCAGGGAGTGGGATATGTCAGGTGGGAGGCTGATCTCTACACTAAAGGTAAAATTAACCCTACAAGCTACCTAATTAACCCGCTTAACTGCTGGGCATAATACAAGTGTGGTTGACAGTGGCATTTAGCCGTCTTCTAATTACCAAAAAGCAATACCAAAGCCATATATTTCTGCTATTTCGGACAAAGGGGGATCTCAGAGAAGCATTTACAGGCAGAGCCTAGTGAGGCTGAGCTGTCACTCTAGAGAGGAACTCTAAGTCAACACGGGACAAGTCATCTCAACCTGGGAAGATTTGATCTTTATTATCTTTTACTATCAAATTTGCTTCATTCTCTTAGGCATCCTTTGTAGAAAGGTAGGCAATGTACAACTGGGAGCTAGCTGAACACAGGCGGGGAGTTAACGACAACAGGCATGTAGGTCTAGTCACTGCATCTGGTAAGCCAACGACAAGAGGCAAACACGCTCAGGTCACTTCCAGCAGGCGGGCCAGGGACAAGAGGCCCACGGTGCAGCCTCTACAGCCGGAGAGCCAAGGGCAAAAGGCACACACATCCAGTCGCTACAGCTGGTGAGGCAATGACAAGGGGCACACACATCCAGTCAACTGATCCGCAGCTAGCTCCCAGGGATGCATTGCTGCTACAAAGCCTACCTAGGTATGCTTTTCAACAAAAGCTAACAAAAGAACACAGCAAATTAGTTAGAAGTTCTTTTGAAAGGGATTTGAGGGAGTCAAAGTCCTCCTTTGTTGGAAGTTTAGTGTTAGGGGAACTTTTGAAGGCTGGATACAACTTATCACGAACAAGTATTCTAACCTCAGCTGGAGCAGAGTTTTGCACCCTGATACAAGATTTCGGGAACAGACTGTTAAGCCCACACAAATGATGTATAACAACTGTTCTGTTTATTGACCGCCCACAATGCGGTTATATAGTATACATCACATACATTGTAAATTGATACAGAGGGGCTTCATACACTGCCCCTTATTACAACTTACTCAGTTGAAAAATAACAGAACTTGAAACATGACATTGTTTATATAAAAGCAAGAGAACTCAGACATTCTCTCTTGGGTATAAGATAAGAAGAAATATACTGAGACCATGTTGATACTAACAAGTGCATAGTTATTCCAAATAGAACAAATGTCAATAGACTAAGGTTGATAATAACAATCGTTCAGTGTTAGCTCAGAAATGCTGAATAGATACAAAATGCAAAAGTGACAAGATGGAGGCAGATTGGTTAGTATTCTTACATTTAGCGATATCACTTTTAAGCTGCGTGGCATACTCAGCTGGAACAGACACTGTTTGAGAAGTAGATGTAGATGTCGTCTGTGCGGCTGTGTCAGTATCTTGTGTGGATTTTCTGGTGCAAGAAAGAATGAGCTTACAGATAGAGGGGTGAACGTTTGATCCTTTAGGGTCTTATCGCCCTTAGGTTGTTTCTTGGACGTCATTGTGTGTAGATATGTCCCGTTGTAAACCTCTTCAGGAGGTGGGTCAATAAAGTTTGTTGCCCCAAGCTGGGAATAATAAAGAATAATGAGTGTTGTGAGTAAGGAGCTGTAGTTAACAAGCTCTCAGTGTAGTGTGCTATCAGATTTCTAACAGGGAAGCATATACATATGAGATACAAAATGTAAGATGCAGCCTAATTGACAGTAGATTCTCTTCTATTCACATTGGCATTGCTAAACGAGTACAGGTTATTTAATTGGATTCGAGTATCACTTCTTAAGGACACTTTAGAGATTGTATGATATCCGTGGCAGTCTCAATGGTAGCATAACATTGGGATCAATGTGTCATTTGCACAACATGGTATGAGCTGAAGTGTTGCAGTTTAGAAGGTTATCGTACACCTGTGCCTCTATATCTGAATGGCCCCTTTATTGTTTGTACAGATATCATAGGTGTATTTGTGTCTAGTAATGGGCCATGCTTTCTCAGGTATCCATTATTTGAGAGTAAAGTGCTTGTTAGGAGGGGATAATTACTCCAGTCAGAGTTCAGTAAATGCTGGTGAGCAAAAACTTATTACCTCTTTCTTCTTATGCACGCTTTGGGAAAGCTAACATTTAGGTGCCTGGTGCTCCGGTCGATGCTGTATGCGCCATGCAGCCTTTCAGATGGAGGCTCTCCTATACTGCGACGGCTGTTCTCTCGAGCTGAATGTGCGTCTCATCGCCAAAAATTCACTCCTCTCAAGTGCGGCACCTTGGTACCTTCCGAGTGCACTATCCTTGGGTCTGGAAGCATCCTCCAAAACTCTGTTAATGCGATCGGTCTGGTAATCAGCACGGAGCTGTGTTAAAACATGGCCATTTGCCTGTGCGGCCAAACTCTCCCCCCCCCAAGATTAAGACATTTTTGATAAAGGAAGTCTAGAGTTACAAGAGTTCACACAGTATTCAAAGTTCCAACAATAGTAGCCCTCTTTGGGGTCAGAAACAACCCTCAGATAACTTTAAGAGCATAGGTTAAGTCTACGATGCGCACACGTGTCTCTCTCCCCCCCCCCCTGTCTGCAACACATGTAGCAAGTAAACACTTAAAAAATTTAATTGGAAGAAAATAAACCCTTGGGCAAAGAAGAAAACAGAAGGGTTTTTTTTTTTTGTCCTCACTTAAAGGGACGTGCAATCCGAAATTTTTCTTTCATGATTCAAATAGGAAATACAATTTTCAACCACTTGTTGATTTATTTGTACTATCAAATTTGCTTCATTCTCTTGGTATCCTTTGTAGAAAGGTAGTCAATACACAACTGGGAGATAGCTAAACACAGTTGGTGAGCCAACGACAAGAGGCATGCAGGTCCAGTCACTGCAGTAGGCGAGCCAGCAACAAGAGTCACACAGTACAGGTGTCACGAATACCTCAGGATTTAGCTGCTAGGGGTTAATTCTCTTTAGCCTGTGAGCTAAAAAATATTTGTTTTTCAAGAAGAACTGTGGGTTTGTGTTTTCTTTGAAATACCAGGAGCCTCATAAATAGTTTCTAAGGCCCAATCCACCAAATGTTATTGTGTATGCATTGAGTCATAAAGCCAGTCAAACTGTCAGCAGAGGGCATGATACAAAACAGGGCCTCAGTCCCATATCCTGATGAGGTCAATAAAAGGACATTGGTCTAATGAAGATATGTGTTTAAAACATGTTATGACATTAAATGAAGGAAAATATGACAACCCTGTCATATTTGGTATCAAACTGTTTCTCACAATGTAAGGAAGAGATTGCCTGTCTGTCTATATAAAATAGATTCACCTAGCAGAAATAATAATGGGTTCTATAATTTCAGGCAAAGACTTAGTTTATTGAAGGTCATAAAAACTAGGGGGGTTTTAGCCCCTGCCCAGGGGGGTGTGGTCAGGCAACTTGATCTCTGGAAAACATGTATAAGAATCTTGTGTTTTAACTATGAAATTGTCATTCTTACAAGGGGAGCTGTTCTACAGAGTAAAGACCATTGCTTCATGCCAGGTCCCCAGGGCGCAGATCTTGAGACTAGTAAAGTATTCAATCTGTTTTTTTCCTTTTTTATTTTAAAAAACTGTTTTTTTTTTATTAATAATGCATTGTGCATAGGTATTTTTGGCATAATAAATAATTCATTTATTAAATGTTGGCCTTTGTCTAATAATGGAACCACGTTACTGAAAGGACTGGAGTATTAGAACTGTATATTTTAGGTTATTTTGGCTAAATTGTATTCTAAGACTTAATGAGTAAATCTGGGGTTTCCTTAAGATTTCCCATATCATATAATCCTAGTGGTGGCAGCTAGATATTATAGTTAGTTTAGTGTGGGTGGCATTAAAGGGGAGTTTTGGGCATTTCTTTTATGTCTAGTACAGACTAAAGAGTGTTGTTAACCTTGCACCCACTGAACTAAATCACAAGCTTGCCTGGCGTGGCTAGATTGTGACATATTAGTGACAGTAGAAGGGGTCTGATAACTCTTTCTGTGCCAAATAAGTGACTGGTGCAGGGTTGGATAACCCTGGCCGTCACAGCAGGTTCTACAGCAGGTGAGCCAACAACGAGACACACACCTCTAGTCGCTACAGCCATTGAGCCAATGGCAAGGCACACACACGTCCAGTCTCTGATCAGCAGCTTGCTTCCAGGGGTGCATTACTGCTCCAAAGCCTACCTAGGTATGCTTTTTCAACAAAAGCTACCAAAAGAATGGAGCAAAGTAGATAAAAGTCCATTGGAAAGTCGTTTTAAATGGTATGCTCTATCCGAATCATGAAAGACAATTTATGGGTTGCAAGCTCTTAAAATACTAGAGGTGTCATTGAAGGCACTGTACCACCTCTGCCTGTCTTCTGAGCCATGGTGTTTAAAGGGACATAATACTCATATGCTAAATCACTTGAAACTGATGCAGTATAACTGTAAAAAGCTTACAGGAAAATATCACCTGAGCATCTCTATGTTTAAAAAGGAAGATATTTTACCTCACCAGTCTCCTCAGCTCACCAGAGTAAGTTCGGATCTTTTCCAGATAAGCCCCGCCAAAAAGTTAAGCCCCCGCCACCCAAAAAAACATTCTAAAAAACATTCTTTGTTATCCCTAGTTATTTTATGTTGTGTATAGAGTGTATGGGAGACGTTTAATAAAGTATATACAAGAACTGGGTGGTGCCCCAAAGAACTTGCAATCTAAATATAACGATGTGATAGTAGCTTAGCTATGTAAAATTACTGAGGGCGTTGTTTTTAAATCATAGCAGTTGTACATTGATATAGTGTTCTAATAATTTATATTTGATGATTTGATTTATTAATAGTTTTTCTGTAGTATTCCTCCTTTAAGTTTTCAGTTTGATTGCAGTTTTCATGTCTTAAATGATAAATTAAGTAAATGCTAATATTTCCCAGATGTCACGTGTCAATGGTTACATTGCATTTACGGTACAACAAGCTGCCAATAATGAATACTAAATAAAACAAATTAAAATAAAACAGGTCTCTCTCAAATTACTGTACCTGCCTCATAAGCCCCCGGTAGCGTGCAGGTTGCATAGCGTGCGTGCATTAAATTGGAGCTGCTGGCAAAAGTGGCGGGGGGCTTAACTTTTCCCCGCGTGCACGTTTTGCATTAGTGGCGGGGCTTATCTGGAAAAGATCAGTAAGTTCTGGTGTAAAAAAAAATGAAGAAATGACAGCAGCCAATCAGCATCAACAGTTTTTCATGAACTCTTTTACCGTGATCTCATGAAATTTCACTTAACTCTCATGAGATTTCATAGTAAACTTCCTTAAACTGAATAGGGAAATAAGATTAGTGTGCATAAAAGCTCACTCCCTTAGCTGTCCCGGGACAGACATACTGATTTGCTGCTTAGAAGTCCTTTACAATGGGATGTGGCTACTGAGGAACTTTTGAGGTAAAATATCTTTCTTTTTTACATAGAGATTTTCAGGTGATATTTTCTAGTCAGCTTTTTACAGCTATGCTGCATCACTTTCAAGTGTTTCAACATTTGGGTATCATGGCCCTTTAATGCTGTGATGATGTTAACTTGGGACTAAAACAGGGCAAATGTGATCTCTGACTCAAGAACTGATGAGTCAAGGTGAGCTGAGCTGTCACTTTAGAGGGGACCTCTAAGCCAATACAGGACAAGTCTTCTCAAGCTAGGAAGACTTTAAACTTTTTTCTTGCTTAGTTTTAAAAAAATGTAATTATTTTATTATTTTCTGTAATTTAGTGTTTTTTTTGTTTTTTTTGTAATTTAGATAATTGTATTTAATTGTATTTAATTGTAGTTAGTTTAGGGAATTAATTTAATTATAGTGTAGTGTTAGGTGTAATTGTAACTTAGGTTTATTTTTATTTTACAGGTAAATTTGTCTTTATTTTAGCTAGGTAGCTATTAAATAGTTAATAACTATTTAATAACTATTGTACCTAGTTAAAATAAATACAAAGTTGCCTGTAAAATAAAAATAAACCCTAAGCTAGCTACAATGTAACTATTAGTTATATTGTAGCTAGCTTAGGGTTTATTTTATAGGTAAGTATTTAGTTTTAAAAAGGAATAATTTAGTTAATTAAAGTTATTTTATTTAGATTATTTTAAATTATATTTAAGTTGGGGGGGTTAGGGTTAGACTTAGGTCACATTTAATATAGTTGCGTCGACGTTGGGGGCGGCAGATTAGGGGTTAATAAATGTAGGTAGGTGTCGGCGATGTTAGGGATGGCAGATTAGGGGTTAATAAAATGTAACTAATGTTTGCGAGGCGGGAGTGCGGTGGACTAGGGGTTAATATATTTTTTAAAGTGGCGGCGATGTCCGGTCGGCAGATTAGGGGTTAAAAATTTTATTTAAGTGTTTGCAATGTGTGTGGGGGGGGGGCTCGGTTTAGGGGTTAATAGGTAGTTTATGGGTCTTAGTGTACTTTTTAGCACTTTAGTTAAGAGTTTTATGTTACGGCGCTAGCCCATTAAACTCTTAACTACTGACTTTTAAATGCGGAACGAATCTTGACAGGAGAGGGTCTACCGCTCACTTTTTGCAAGACTCGTAATACCAGCGTTATGCAAGTCCCATTGAAAATATGGGATACGAAATTTACGTAAGTGGATTTGCGGTATGTTCGAGTCGCGGAAAAAAAGTGAGCGGTACACCTGTACCTGCAAGACTCGTAATACCAGCGATAGGAAAAAAGCAGCGTTGGGACCTCTCAACGCTGCTTTTTAACCCTAACGCAAAACTTGTAATCTAGCCGTTGTTTTTTTAGTAGACAACCCAAGGTATTGATCTAGACCCATTTTCATGCCACCATTTTGCCGCCAAAGCCAATCATATAATACATTTCCTAATTGATTGCACAGACATAACAAAAATGGTTGTAAAGGCTTCTATGGGATCCCATTTGTTCAGAAATAGTTGACATACACGGTTTTGCCATTGTTTTTTTGTAATTAGAAGGCTGCTAATTGCAGCTGCGCACCACACTTCTGAAATTCCCATCAGGTTAATTAGTTAGCTGGTAAGGGTAATAGTATTGAAATGTATAAAACTGAAAAAAATCTTTTAATGTGCACAAAAATAGGATATATAATCCAAGGGTCTTCTGTAAAGTGTACTTAAAGGGACACTGAACCCAAATGTTTTATTTCGTGATTCAGATAGAGCATGCAATTTTAAGCAACTTTATAATTTACTCCTAGTATCACATTTTCTTCATTCTCTTGGTATCTTTATTTGAAATGCTAGAATGTAAGTTTAGATCCTGGCCCATTTTTTTTTTTTTTTAAATAATTTTTTATTGAGACAATGGATAGAAATAACAGAAAAGGGAGTGTGTCCCAGCACAAGACAAATACAAAAAGAAAAATAGCTGATACAGATCACATATGAAAGGTACATAAGAATTAAGACATTGGTGTGCTAATATAGGATTTGTTAAGATATTATCTAGACAATAGAGTTTCAATATTTATATAATAATAGGAGTCAATGATATGGAAGATATCTAGGTTGAAAACAGAGAGATAACATTTGACGTAAGTTATAGCACCGACTTTATGACCTTAAATACAGAATGCGCACAGTGAAATCAAAACATGTGTGACTGGGGCATATAGAAATGAAGTCTCAGTTTTATAATACAGGTAACTAGTGGTCCCTACTCTCAAATAAGGGGTATTCTATACGCTGAAAATAGTGAGAGGAAGGGAGCTGGCATTTATCAGGCCTCCCGTAGGCCTGCGTATATAGGGGGATGAGGGATGCAGCGGGCAAGAGCCGCTCATAATGGGGGGGAGAGGGGAGAAGGGAAGGGGAGGGGGGGCGGAGCTAGATAATTTGTCTTAAAAATATAAACTACAGGGCGATGTGAAATGGAATGGAATGGGATCTCAGGGCTTTTGAGTATACTCCTGGATAACATCTCTAAAATATGAAAACTAGGGCATGTGGATGTAAGGGAGATTGCCAAAGAGGATACTAACAGGGGGGGGGCATTTCTATAGACCCAAAAAGTTAGTTAAGGGCCACTACATGACCCCCTCTCCAGGGAAGGTGCTATCTATAGGCGGTGCAGGTAAAAGGAGAAGGGATATGACCCGCAGGTACTAATCGCCAGCGGGAAAGGGAGGAGAGGGGTCAGATAGAATTGGGAGGTGTCTAAGAAGGCCATATCCTGAATAGCCAGGGTCTGGGGGACCTGGGGGACCTGGGGAGCCTCTGGGTGAGCCCCTCTCCTAGGGGAGTGCCACCTATAGGCAATACGGGAAAAAGGAGAAGGGATATGACCCGCAGGCATTAAGTACCAGCGGGAAAGGGAGGAGAGAGGCTCAACGAAAACAACTATTATGTGCTAGAAATATGAGCAAGCGCATAAATAAATTAGGGATGATATTCATACAGCCACAGAAAATGATAGTTAGTAACAAATAATATAGATAAACAACAATAACTATTAAACACAACATAGAACAGGTTTGGGACTTGTTATTCAGTTGCTGTTAATCATTCATAAACTAGTATGTTGCTGGTAATAGAAATAACTCCCCTTAAGATGTCCCAGCTAATCGAACTGTATGTTAATAGTTTAAATATATGTATCAAATATTTGTGTCAACCAACTACCTATCAATAGTATATAAGTCGCTATGATGTACAGGGAGGGGGTGTGTAGGAAGCTAGTATTGTAGAGGCTTTCACAGAATGCAACAGTAATGAGAACGTAGGTATAAACATAGTAATAAAACAGCAGAAATAGTAATGGCTCTTGTGACACCATTAGAGTATCCCAAAACAGAACTAAAACATACAGGTCTTATGTTATAGATAAATCAGAGGCCAGGACATCAGACAATGTTATCATCATAAAAGGTCTAAGTATCTATAGTAAAGAGTTTTGTGGAGGGGAACAACTAGTTCATGCTGTATAAACTAGGGAGCAGATGAGCTGTAGGAGTCATGTGAAAACATCTTATACATGTAGCACATGTCATAGCCTGTAAGGGGAAAATAGCCTCCACAAAATTATACCTCGGATAATATCACATGGTAAAGGGCTTATGTTAGAAGTAAGGCTGCTGGTGTTGAGTTATACAGTGAGGCTATCACTAGCAGGTATGGATCACTCAGGTAGTCCATGAAACTAAGAGGTAAGTTATGTTAGGAGATTAATAATAAACCATACTGTTAATCTAACTTACCAGAAGCAATTGGACATTCCTATATTCTGAGAGTTAGGAATATGGTATACATGTTATCTATATGTACCTGCTAGTTCTGAGCTATACAATATGAACACTATAAGCCCCTTTTTGAGAGCAAAACCTCAAATCCTAGTATATCTAGATAACACAATATAAATATAAAACATTCAAATAGTAATGCCAAACTTGTCTAGCCCTAAGACAATAAAACATTAAGATTCAGAAGAAGAACATAAATACTAGCAAATCCTAACTTTTTTCTCACTCTTCCTCCCCCCTCTTTTAGGAACAAAAAGAAAAAGAGAAGGAAAAAAAAAAAACACCTGGAGGGTATCAAGCGTGGCTCTATAGACATATAGCTTCAACAATAATGTCGGTACATGTGAGTCATGTGAAGTAAAGGGCATAAACGCCGGTGTCATTTAGCTTACGGGTATGAATATAATAAAATAAACAAATAAAAGGGGAACGTTAAGGAAAACGACCATGCAGGCTCTGTCCAATCTAGGCTTAGATTAAAGGTTCAGCCTATACCCTTTTGGGACTCTGCTTGCTCCAGTATCCCAATTGTCCAGTTTATGAGGAAGGGAGCTTTATTGGCCAAAACTTGTCTCGAGGTAACCGGAGAGGATGATCTCCAGGAGAGGATCTTAGTGAGAGCTAAACCCCTTGTATGTAGCTTCTCCTCTCGAGATTTCACTTCTGACGGGATAGCAGCCTCAAAACCGGTGCACCAGAGCGGGCCTATAGTAAAGCTGGGATCGGAAGAGTTCACAGGATTGTCGGAGCCCAGTCCCTGTTCCCCCAGGTTCGAGGCGAGTTTGAGAAAGTTGCAATCAGACTCAGATGGACTTATTTCAAATAGCTGACCTCCTATCTTCTCCTCTAAGCAGCTAACGTCCACCGGAGTGAGTGAGATAGAGGCCACCGGGTTCTCATGTGTCGGCGTGATTAGATCACCCTGTAGCGCAGGAACTAGAACTATTGGTGGATGCGTAGGTAACTGAAGCTCCGTTCGTTCCGCCATTGCAACTGCAGGTGTCACGTTATGTTCATAGCTGCCTCTAATGACGTCCCTCAGGCTGTTGTAATGGCTGTTCATGTAAGATCCCAACTCCGTAAGGCAGGCTATTATCTCAGAGTGATAGTCTTCCATTATCTATAGTAGAAGGCTATAAACCTTAGCAGCTGTCCTATGGCTGTGTGAGGGGTACTGTAGACAAGATGGCGGTTCACACCGCAAGGCTTTATTTTGTTTAGCAGCGTTTAGGGTCCAGGAGTCCGCAAGAAAGATGAGTTTCTGAGCACTCTATAGCCTGAGTCAAGTATCTGAAGTCCACAGCATGTAGAAGGGAGAAATTACAGGGGTTAAACTGCATTAGGTGGCTTAGAACGACAGGAGCTGTATAAAAACACGTCTGGTCACCATGATAGTTGGCTCCGCCCCCGATCCTGGCCCATTTTTGATGAACACACTGTGTTGTTCTTGCTGATTGGTGGGTAAATTTACCCACCAATAAACAAGTGCTTTCCATGGTCCTGAACCAAAAAAATAGCTTAAATGCCTTCTTTTTCAAATAAAGAAAGCAAGAGAATGAAGAAAAATTGATAATAGGAGTAAATTAGAAAGTTGCTTAAATTTGCATGCTCTATCTGAATCATTAAATAAAAAATTTGGGTTCAGTGTCCCTTTAAAGAAAAGAAACAAATAATAGTGAAGTCCTGTTTGAGAATCCAAACAAGCAGATGAATGAAATCGTACTCACACAAACCAGATTTGTGACTCAGCTCTTAGTGTAAAAAGCCCATGTAAAGTCCCTTGAGATATATAGAAAAGGCCGATGAGACTCCAAATGGCATAAAATAATTTATTAGTAATATAACTCATTCGGGTCTCATAGATGAATTTGAGAGCAAACTGCATCAAAACTGCTAAATGCTAACAAACAAGCATAAGCTGAAATCAGGTAACAGTTCAAAAAAAAAGTCACAACCCTACCAAGGAATTCTTCACAGACAATCATCTCCAATGCATGTTTTACCAGACAACCTCCAGCTTTTTCAAGTATGATGTAACCATACCATAGTTGCCCTTTTATTTCTCAAGATGAATGTTCATTGGCTGTCAAAAGTCCTCCTACTCATGGACGTAAGTATACTGGAATCAGATCTGACAGTTCATCATGATGGAAAAAGTGGATAAAAATGGTACAATCAAAATAAAATAAATAAATATCAAATAAGACATGGGCTGAATATTAGGATAAAAGTAAGAAGAATATATAAATGTGGGGGCAGAGCTAGCTTCGTAGCATAGAGGTTGCATAAGAATACAGTTCCGACAGAAAATAATATAAATCTAATTGTTTTGACCACTTGACCTAACTCAATTTGCAACCTTAAGTGTGGCAACTTCCAGAGACACCTATTAGCAGATTTTAACCTCAGACCATCACTCCAAGGTGACAGCAGCCTATAATCTCCGTGGAGATCTTTGTGGAATTAACTTGGAAGCGGCCATCTTATAGCCCACGCAGCAGTTAAAGTGACACTGAACCCAAATTTTTTCTTTTGTGATTCAGATAGAGCATGCATTTTTAAACCACTTTCTAATTAACTCCTATTATCATTTTTTCTTCATTCTCTTGCTATCTTTATTTGAAAAAAAAGGCATCTAAGCTTTTTTTTTTGGTTCAGACCTCTGGACAGTACTTTTTTATTGGTGGATGAGTTTATCCACCAATCAACAAGAACAACCCAGGTTGTTCACCAAAAATTGCCCGGCATCTAAACTTACATTCTTGCATTTCAAATAAAGATACCAAGAGAATGAAGAAAATTTGATAACAGGAGTAAATTAGAAAGTTGCTTAAAATATCATGCTCTATCTGAATCACAAAAGAAATAAATTTGGGTTCAGTGTCCCTTTAATACACCTGAGATTGAAAGTGTCGAGTACCCCATATGCAGCATTGAAATAGCTACCTTGGTAGCGAAGCTATACACCCGCTTTAGACAGACAAAGGATAATTGTAATCTGGGGCTGGATTCTCCTAGTATGCGTGATGAGCTGTAATCCTTTCAGGGGGCTGCTGTCCAGCAGTCTCATAGGCTAAACGGATTATACTCTGAAGCCAAAAAGAAAGAGAGGTTGCCGAGGCCTTTTGACCTCTCCTCTGTCCAGAGTAAACCACAAACAGGTTAGATGTTTGACGAAAATCTTTAGTAGCTTGTAAGTAAAACTTCAAGGCACGCACTACGTCTAGATTATGAAAAAGACGTTCCTTCTTTGAGGAAGGATTAGGACACAATGATGGAACTACAATCTCTTGATTGATATTCTTGTTATAAACCACCTTGGGTAAAAACCCAGGTTTTGTACGCAGAACTACTTTATCTGAATGAAAGATCAGATAAGGAGAATCACAATGTAAGGCAGATAACTCAGAGACTCTTCGAGCCGAGGAAATAGCCATCAGAAACAGAACTTTCCATGATAGAAGTTTGATATCAATAGAATGAAGGGGTTCAAACGGAACCCCTTGGAGAACTTTAAGAACCAAGTTTAAGCTCCATGGAGGAGCAACAGGTTTAACTAAAGCCTGACAAAATGCCTGGACGTCTGGAACTTCTGCCAGACGCTAGTGTAAAAGAATAGAAAGAGCAGAAATCTGTCCCTTTAAAGAACTAGCTGATAATCCTTTGTCCAAACCCTCTTGGAGGAAGGACAATATCCTAGGAATCCTAACCCTACTCCATGAGTAATTCTTGGATTCACACTAATGAAGATATTTACGCCATATCTTGTGGTAGATTTTCCTGGTGACAGGCTTTCGTGCCTGTATTAAGGTATCAATGACTGACTCGGTATAAGGATCTATAAGGTATGTAGGAAAATCACCTTAATGACAGTAAAGAAGATCACAGCTGCAGACAACCTAAAGCTTAGGAATGTATCACCTAGTTGAACAGGCTATTATTTGCATAGACTGTTTGTTTATAGGTGAAATAGTTATTCTTATTTGAAAGGCAAAGATGTGAAAGGTATTCCCCCAGAAGTTATTTCAACTTAAGAGAGACAGAACTGCAATAAGAGGTTCCCTTCAGGAGAGTAACAGTTAATCTCAGAGACAGCTGAACAAAGCACTAGGGAGGATCCTTGTAACAGTTCCAGGGACTGAAGATTTCAGTCGTATAGTAACATAGAGGATGAGAGCATTATAACACCTTGGTAAAGGTAAGGAATTAGTTGTTGCATAAGGAGGCTTCCTATACCTTCCTCTCACCACTGAATCCGGAGCAGGGAGCAGTAAGATAGAATGCACTGCTGAACACTATGACCGCTACAGAGCGGAGCTGAGAACTGAGAAGTGGGAGGAACACAGTTCTTGAGTGACAGCGAAGCACGCTGTTAATACAACACAGGATCCGTGCTGAAGCGGGCAGATTGGTAATAGCGCACAACTAGAGATACTTGTCAGTAGTGAACGGAGAACATAAGGTCTTTAGTTGAAGTAGCTTGTAGACTGTGGTAGCAGGTGTTATGTTGAAATCCGGAGGAGAGCTGTATATCAAACAGGTGCTCTTTGTTAAACAGTTCCTGAGAGAGAACGTTGCAACATGAATCTTTTGGGAAAAGACTTGTTCTTAAAGTACTCCAGTAAAAGGTTACACAGGTAGAAAACATCAAATAAGAACAAGAACAATTTGTAATCCAATATAAGGCTTTAAGGATACACAGAAGCGTAGGTCTGCAGGGATGCAGAGAGCTGCTGCAAGTGTAATTACTAAGCACCTGTTTGCAGTCAGGTGACGACTTATAAGCAGGTAGGAAGTGCAGGTAATGTGGAGAGTTGGAAAAGGTGGCCTGGAATCCTTACATACGCCCCCCATCAAGGAAGCGATCCTCGGCTTGATGTTTCGGACGTTGAGGGTAGTGCCTGTGGAACCGGGATATCAGGCGAGGAGCATCTAAATGGGTATAAGGCTCCCAGGTGTCATCATCAGGAGAGAACCCCTTCCAGCGAACAAGATACTGCAATTGCCCATTATAGATTCTGGAATCAAGAAGATCTTGGACCTCAAAAGAATCCGAGTCCAATGGCGAGGCAACAGGAGGTAAGATACTAGACGTAGGAGTTGAGTCAGTAGCCGGTTTCAACAAGGACACATGAAAGGTCGGATGGATAGGTATAGTGGAAGGAAGGTCCAGAGTGACTGCATTTCGGTTGACAACACGGGTAATAAGGAATGGACCAATGAACAAACCGGAGAGTTTCTTACAAGGAACTGGTATTTTAATGTTTTTCGTTGACAGCCAAACCCGATCCCCAACTACATAAGTAGGGGCAGGTCTTCTACGTAAATCGTAGTACTTCTTTTGAGAAGCTTGGGCGTTTAGAATATTCCGTCTTAGGAAATGGAAGTTCTCTGCGATGGTTTGTATGAGGTCGTCAACAGGTGGGGAGTTAGCCGGTTGACTATCCAGTATCCTGAAGTTAGGGTGGAAAGCGTAATTTGCGAAGAAAGGTGATAGAGTAGTGGAACTGTTGTTGGAATTATTGTAAGCAAACTCAGCCATGTATAAGTAGTGTGCCCAATTGGTTTGGTGATAGGAGCAGTAACAGCGCAGATACTGCTCAAGCCATTGATTTAGCTTCTCCGTTTGCCCGTTAGTTTGTGGGTGGAAGGCTGTACTCAGACGATGGTCAATTTGTAAATGTTGAGCAAGATGTTTCCAAAACTTTGAGGTGAATTGAGTACCCCTGTCCATTGTTATGATAGACGGAAGACCATGGTATCTGACAACATAATTTAGAAAGAGTTGAGCTGTTTCACTAGAAGTAGGTAGTTTGTGAAAAGGAATGAATATAGCCATTTTAGTCAGGATGTCCGTGACGACGAGAATGGTGTTAAAACCAGAACTTAAGGGTAGTTCCACCAAGAAGTCCATGCCGATATGGAACCATGGTCTGTTGGGTATTTCAATGGGCAAGAGGTGACCGTAGGGTTTGTTCCTATCTTTTTTAGAAGTAATACATATGGCACAGTCCCGTATATAAGCTTTAACTGTGGAAATCATGTCTGGCCACCAATAACCTCTGTCAAGTAGTGTTTTGGTTTTGTATATGCCTGGGTGACCCAAAAGTGGAGGATTATGATGTTGCTGGATAACATCATTTCTGAGGTCTTTTAGTACGTATAGTTTCTCTCCATGGAAGTACATGTTATCTCGGAAGGTAACTTGGTTATAAGGTATTTCAGTATCGGAGAGTAGAGAATGTTGTACTTGTGACTCAAAAGTAGGTAAAACTCCTAAGAATCTTTCTGCTGGGATGATCGAAGTAGGTTCTTGAGTATGTATTGGTCTTGGATCTCTTCTAGAGAGTGCATCAGCTTTACCGTTCCTGGCACCCGGTCTGTAAATTATTTGGAAATTAAATCTGCTGAAGTATAAGCTCCAACGGACTTGTCTACCTGAGAGTGTTTTGTTTTTTTTGCAGAAATTCAAGATTGCGGTGATCAGTATAAATCAGAATGGGAAGAGATGTGCCCTCTAACAAATGTCTCCAGTTCTCAAAAGCTCTTTTAATAGCTAGTAACTCTTTCTCTCCGATGGAGTAGTTCATCTCAGCTGGGGAGAGTAGTTTAGAGTAAAATGCCACAGGATGAAGTGGTTCTTTGAGACCTTTCCATTGTGATAAAACTGCACCGATAGCGTAGTCTGAGGAATCCACTTCTAGAGTGAACTGCAGAGCTGGGTTTGGAAACTGTAAAATAGGAGCTAAGGTAAAGGAATCTTTAAGTGATTGGAATGCTTTTGTGGCAGCATGGTTCCAATGGAAAGGAACAGAAACACTAGTGAGTGAGGTCAGAGGTTTAACTTTATGTGAGAAGTTCCTAATAAACTTTCTATAGTAATTACTGAACCCAAGGAAACGTTGTAAATCCTTCCTGTTAGAGGGTTGTGGCCAGGTTTTGATGGAGTCAACTTTATTCTCTTGCATTTGTATGCCTTTTGGACCAATGGTATAACCGAGAAATTCAATCTCTGTGGTATGAAAGACACATTTTTCCAACTTAGCATAAAGTCGATGTACTTGGACCCGGGAAAGAAAGCTTACATGTTTTATGTGTTCATCTATGTTATTAGAGTAGATAAGAATGTCGTTGAGGTATACTATCACACACACATTGAGTAGATCGTGGAAGATGTCATTCACAAAGTACTGGAATGTTGCAGGCGCGTTGGTGAGACCGAATGGCATGACCAGATATTCAAAAAGGCCATACCGAGTACGGAATGCGGTCAGCCACTCGTCACCTTCCCTTATCCTAACGAGGTTGTAGGCCCCTCTCAAGTCAAGTTTAGTAAAAACCTTAGCATGTTGTAGCCTCTCGATTAATTCCGTGATGAGTGGTAGCGGATAGAGGTTCTTGATGGTGATTTTGTTTAGTTCCCTAAAGTCTATAATAGGCCGTAAAGAGTTATCCTTATTCCTAACGAAGAAGAAACCAGAAGCAGCAGAAGATACAGAGGGTCGAATGAAACCCTTTTTTAAATTATCATCCAGATAGGATTTAAGGTGATCCAGTTCAGGTTGTGATAGTGGATAAAGATGTCCAAAAGGTGGTGACGTGCCAGGTTTTAAGTCGATGGGTGCGATGTGGTGGGAGAGTTTCCGCTTTTTTTTACTAAACACATCAGAAAACTTCATATAGACTTCAGGAATTAGTGTGGTTTCTGAGAGATGAAGTAGAGACAGATGTTGAAAACAGGTCTGCTTACAATAAGAAGAGTTAAAATCCAGTTTTAAAGAACTCCAGGTGATATCGGGTTGGTGTAACTGGAGCCAGCGTATTCCGAGGACTATAGAAAAAAGAGGTGATGTAATAAGAATAGGAATAGTGTGGTGAGTGATAGGACCAGATGATATATCAGAACCATCAACTACTTTAATAGAAACAGGAGACAATTTTTTGCTCAGTGGTATTTTATTTTTCAATACAAGAGAAGCATCAATATAATTTTCTTGTGCTCCAGTGTCAATTATTGCCTCTGTCTTCATATGCCTGTTGTCCCACTGCAAAGAGAGAGGTAAAAGACAGTGAGCTGGAGAATCACGCACAATCATTGAAGTCAAAGAGGAATGTGACTTACTGTTTTTATTCTTGTGTAGAGAGGTACACTCACGAATAGAGTGGGAAGCAGAACCACAGTACATACATAAGCCTCTAGTCTTTCTCCTGAATCTTTCTTCCAAAGAAAGTGGGCCTCTGAAGACACCTATGTCCATAGGCTCAGGGTGAGTCGTACCAGAAGGATGGGGTACATGAGACGGCATAGGAGACCTTCTAGGACTAGCATCTCCATAATGGCGTTCAGACTTTCTTTCTCTAAGGCGTCGATCGATTTGCATGGAAAGTCTGATAAGGCCTTCCAAGGTATCTGGGAGTTCAGTGCGAGCCAGTTCGTCTTTGACTTGCTCAGACAGGCCAAGACGGAACTGATTTTTTAATGCAATGGTGTTCCATTGACTATCGGTAGCGTATTGTTTGAAGTCAGTGATGTAACATTCAACTGGCCTGTTACCTTGTTTTAACTTCCTGAGTTTTGTTTCAGCTGTGAGCTGTACATTAGAATCAGAGTACAACTCGTCCATGACAGCAAGAAACGATTGCAGCGAAGAGAGAATTGTACTATCAGTTTCGAAGAGGGTATCAGCCCATGTGCGGGGTTCCCCGCGTAGGTAGGAGATTATAGTTAAGACCTTCACTCTATCATTTGGATAAGTGAGTGGTTTTAGATTGAAAGTCAAAAGACAAGCATTTCTATACTGTCGATAGAAAGCTCTATCCCCATGAAAGGTTCTGGAGGGGAGATATGAGGTTCAATTGTAGAATCAGTGGTATGTGATTTTGAAGATGTAATATCCTGAATGGCTTTTTTGAACTTGTCGTTTTCAGCCTTTAACTCTCTCATGCCCTGAGTGAGCTCATCCACTCGGTGGGATAAATTGTACACAATATTAGGTAAGTCTGCTGGATCCATACTTGGCTTAGTAATTCTATAAGGATCTATAAGGTATGTAGGAAAATCACCTTAATGACAGTAAAGAAGATCACAGCTGCAGACAACCTAAAGCTTAGGAATGTATCACCTAGTTGAACAGGTTATTATTTGCATAGACTGTTTGTTTATAGGTGAAATAGTTATTCTTATTTGAAAGGCAAAGATGTGAAAGGTATTCCCCCAGAAGTTATTTCAACTTAAGAGAGACAGAACTGCAATAAGAGGTTCCCTTCAGGAGAGTAACAGTTAATCTCAGAGACAGCTGAACAAAGCACTCGGGAGGATCCTTGTAACAGTTCCAGGGACTGAAGATTTCAGTCGTATAGTAACATAGAGGATGAGAGCATTATAACACCTTGGTAAAGGTAAGGAATTAGTTGTTGCATAAGGAGGCTTCCTATACCTTCCTCTCACCACTGAATCCGGAGCAGGGAGCAGTAAGATAGAATGCACTGCTGAACACTGTGACCGCTACAGAGCGGAGCTGAGCACTGAGAAGTGGGAGGAACACAGTTCTTGAGTGACAGCGAAGCACGCTGTTAATACAACACAGGATCCGTGCTGAATTGGTAATAGCGCACAACTAGAGATACTTGTCAGTAGTGAACGGAGAACACAAGGTCTTTAGTTGAAGTAGCTTGTAGACTGTGGTAGCAGGTGTTATGTTGAAATCCGGAGGAGAGCTGTATATCAAACAGGTGCTCTTTGTTAAACAGTTCCTGAGAGAGAACGTTGCAACATGAATCTTTTGGGAAAAGACTTGTTCTTAAAGTACTCCAGTAAAAGGTTACACAGGTAGAAAACATCAAATAAGAACAAGAACAATTTGTAATCCAATATAAGGCTTTAGGGATACACAGAAGCGTAGGTCTGCAGGGATGCAGAGAGCTGCTGCAAGTGTAATTACTAAGCACCTGTTTGCAGTCAGGTGACGACTTATAAGCAGGTAGGAAGTGCAGGTAATGTGGAGAGTTGGAAAAGGTGGCCTGGAATCCTTACACTCGGAGAAGCCACGCTTTGATAGGATCAAGCGTTCAATCTCCATGCAGTCAGTCTCAGAGAAATTAGATTCGGATGATTGAAAGGACCTTGTATTAAAAGTTTTTGTCTCAGAGGCAGAGTCCACGGTGGAAAGGATGACATGTCCACCAGATCTGCATACCAGGTCCTGCGTGGCCACGCAGGCGCTATCAGAATCACCGATGCTCTCTCCTGTCTGATTTTGGCAATCAGTCGAGGGAGCAGAGGAAACGGTGGAAACACATAAGCCAGGTTGAAGAACCAAGGAGCTACTAGAGCATCTATCAGCGTCGCTTTTGGGTCCCTGGACCTGGATACTTAACAAGGAAGCTTGGCGTTCTGGCGAGACGCCATGAGATCCAGTTCTGGTTTGCCCCAACAATGGACCAATTGAGGAAACACCTCCGGATGGAGTTCCCACTCCCCCGGATGAAAAGTCTGACGACTTAGAAAATCCGCCTCCCAGTTCTCTACGCCCGGGATATGGATCGCTGATAGGTGGCAAGAGTGAGTCTCTGCCCAGCGAATTATCTTGGAGACTTCTGACATCGCTAGGGAACTCCTGGTTCCCCCTTGATGGTTGATGTAAGCCACAGTCGTGATGTTGTCCGACTGAAATCTGATGAACCTCAGTGTTGCTAACTGAGGCCAAGCTAGAAGAGCATTGAGTATTGCTCCTAACTCCAGAATATTTATTGGGAGGAGTTTCTCCTCCTGAGTCCATGAACCCTGAGCCTTCAGGGAGTTCCAAACTGCACCCCAACCTAGAAGGCTGGCATCTGTTGTTACAATTGTCCAATCTGGTCTGCGAAAGGTCATACCCTTGGACAGATGGACCCGAGATAACCACCAGAGAAGAGAATCTCTGGTTTCCTGATCCAGATTTAGTAGAGGGGACAAATCTGTGTAATCCCCATTCCACTGACTGAGCATGCATAATTGCAGCGGTCTGAGATGCAGGCGCGCAAATGGCACAATGTCCATCACCGCTACCATTAAGCAGATTACTTCCATGCACTGAGCCACCGTGGGGCACGGAATGGAGTGAAGAACACGGCAACCATTTAGAAGTTTTGATAACCTGGACTCCGTCAGGTAAATTTTCATTTCTACAGAATCTATAAGGGTCCCTAGGAAGGAAACCCTTGTGAGAGGAGATAGAGAACTCTTTTCTTCGTTCACTTTCCACCCAAGCGACCTCAGAAATGCCAGAACTATCTCTGTATGAGACTTGGCAATTTGAAAGCTTGACGCCTGTATCAGGATGTCGTCTAGATAAGGAGCCACCGCTATGCTTCGTGGTCTTAGAACCGCCAGAAGTGAGCCCAGAACCTTTGTAAAAATTCTTGGGGCTGTAGCCAACCCGAATGGAAGAGCTACAAATTGGTAATGCCTGTCTAGAAAGGCAAACCTCAGGAACCGATGATGATTCTTGTGAATCGGAATGTGAAGGTAGGCATCCTTTAAGTCCACTGTGGTCATGTACTGACCCTCTTGGATCATGGGTAAAATGGTTCGAATAGTTTCCATCTTGAATGATGGAACTCTGAGGAATTTGTTTAAGATCTTTAAATCCAAAATTGGTCTGAAGGTTCCCTTTTTTGGGAACCACAAACAGATTTGAATAAAAACCCTGTCCTTGTTCCGTCCACGGAACTGGATAGATCACTCCCATTACAAGGAGGTCTTGCACGCAGCGTAGGAATGCCTCTTTCTTTATCTGGTTTGCAGATAATCTTGAAAGGTGAAATCTCCCTTGTGGAGGAGAAGCTTTGAAGTCCAGAAGATATCCCTGAGATATGATCTCCAACGCCCAGGGATCCTGAACATCTCTTGCCCACGCTTGGATGAAGAGAGAAAGTCTGCCCCTACTAGATCCTTGCCGGATAGGGGGCCGTTCCTTCATTCTGTCTTGGAGGCAGCAGCAGGCTTTCTGGCCTGCTTGCCCTTGTTCCAGGACTGGTTAGGTTTCCAGGCCTGCTTGGATTGAGCAAAAGTTCCCTCTTGTTTTGAAGCAGAGGAAGTTGATGCTCCACCTGCCTTGAAATTTCGAAAGGCACGAAAATTATACTGTTTGGCCCTTGATTTGGCCCTGTCCTGAGGAAGGGTATGACCCTTACCTCCAGTAATGTCAGCAATGATTTCTTTCAAACCAGGCCCTAAGGGGGGGAGATTTGGATGAGATCCTCTCCAAGAGAGAAGCGTTTTGGATTTTTGTTCTGAGAACGAGAGTACCATTTGGCTTCAATATTGATTCAGACATTATAAATGTCTGGAAATAGGAATTTAAATCTACCCTGGTAATACAGATTTATCACAATACAATGTTAGAGCCAGGCTTATGGAACCACTTAATAGAGTGGATATCCTGGTAGGAAGAACTAAGAGGCATCCACGTTATCTGGACCCTGAGCACTCAGTTTATCCAGACGCTATGGACACCATAGGAGATAATTGAGTGTCTATAAGTGACTTACTTTATTATTATTATCACACTTTCTCTTCGGGGAGGGCTAGTGATTAGAGTGGGGTTCGTTACAATAGGGGTCACTAGGGGTACATACGTATCAAAACCTCTATATAAGCTCAATACTATAATGCATATAATATATGTTCGTGACCAATCACTGCTGAAAAACACTTGCTATGAGAATCTATGTTTTTTGCAGCTCTCTCAAAGTGGTATAATACCTAGGATCTAGTGATCAAGTTTCTTGATGAAAAAGAGGTTTGATTTGGCAAAGGGATGATGGTTCAAGTGACAACTTTCATAGTTTAAAATGTCCTTAAATTTATGTGACAAAATATGTCATTAGTCCAGGAAACCTTCTCCCAAGTCAAAATCTATTTCTATTTTTTCTCTTTCTTCTTATTATAGGTTTATACGTTGAGAATCTACAATCAACATAACAAAAATCAAATTGTAATAAAATTTAAATCAAAAATCAAACAATGGTAAAATTAATTAACATTGATTAAACATAACATTTGGTTCATGAAATTAAATTTTATATGTCTGAGCGATGTTTTTAGCAGGCACGTCTGTACATATACATTTTTCAGCAGTCATTATTATTATTATTATTATTATAATTATTGTATTGCGTATTATTATCATTATTTTCTGTTGCACATAAACTTTTATTGATGATAATCTGTTTGTTTACAACATGCATTTTCTGTTATATGCATTTTTCCAGGGGTTAAATCCTAAGAGGGTGTTCTCTCAACCTTAATTAACTGATTGTTCTGTGCACCAATTAACCAATCAGCAATACCCTTAGGGTATATACATGCTTAGCAGAGTATAATGTACAGGTCACAGATGAAGGCGTGAGCCGAAACGCGTCTGACCACTTAGTCTACATGTAGTTTTTATGTCCTATTATTTTACTTTCTATGCTTGCTCACAATAAAGGTGCATTGGATTTCAAATTTCGCTTGAGACCCGCTTTCTTTGTATACATTCATCTATTCTGGTCTGGGGATCGCCAGCAGCGGTTAGCCGAGTGAAAATTGGAGTCTGTCTCTTATTGGATGTTTTTCTTACTGGACGTCCTGTTGTTTCATGCCCTAACCCAGAGGTTACTTCAAAAATAAGGAACAACGAATATAACATATTAAATAACTTTCACAAGGAAATAACTCATACCCGACATACAGAGGATCTATGGCCCATCCGGCGACAGCGGTGTGAGGGTGCTGCTTGATGTGGAACTTTTCCTCCGCTCGGAGTTGCCTGGGGGACCGGCACAGGTAACGGAAGTGGAAGCGCATAGCGCATTTGGGATTACGTCATTTCCGGTGAAGCCGACAGGGCCGCCGATGCGGACCGAGAGGAGCCGCTGATGTGGAGAAGTTTTTCGCTACATACTGCAGGGCTCCCGTTACTAGGGTCTAATTTGCATCCAACAGCCGCTTAATCCCAAGGACGCTCCACTTCGCTCCCCACCGGTAAGACACTGTTTTTCAACATTGGGTACTCATTTCTACAGTTATTTCTACAGTTATGTTCGGTAGTGAGGCATGATGACAAAGACTGTCCTAAACATATGTTAAACTATAAAGAATTACTTTTCCTGGTTACGGAAGTGGGGACAATCTAGAAGTGGTTTGTCAGGAAATTCTTTGTGTATCTGGATCTTCAAATCCCAATTTTTTCCCCTTGCCTTTCTCCACTCGATTTACCCACTTCTTTAAAATTTAAAGAGACAGCACCATTCAGCACACACTACGCTGTGTAATCTGTTGACTTTCTATTTGGGGTCTGTTTTTTCATAGCAGTCCATTTGTGAGCATTTAAAGTTATCATGGAAAGTGTAAAACCTTTTTCCCTAAGAGCAATAACTGATTTGGACAGATTAAGGCCCACCTTGGATGAGCTTTTCTCCTGTAAATCTAGGAGAGTGACCATCACAGATGTCTTCTCTAAGTTAGAGGATCTCCTTATCAAGGAACATAAGATCTGGTGGGATATCAATCTCATGGAAAAATACTTAAGTTTGGACATGATTCCCAGGGGCTTGAGGATTGTCAAATTCCCCACCTTTATGATCACTGACAAGGTCTTCATAGAAAGATGGAACTCTATATTAACGGATTGCTCAATCAGGCTTATGAATATGCTTATAACATATAAGAAGGAGCAATTGGATCATATACGAGGTGAAATTACCACACTCCAGGAAGATCTAAATCAATTCTTGACACATAAAGATTACAATAAGTTTGATGATATCCTCCAGGGGACTGTCACTTCTGTTAAAGAGGACATTGATGCCCTAAAATTTAAAAAATTTGATAGGGATCTGTTGGACTATAAGAATAATTTGGTGTATCTTTGGTCTAGTTACAAGAAAAAATCTAGGAAATTTAATAAGAAAAATCAAAAATCACGTGCTAAACAGGTTTCCTTTTCAGATACAGATGCATCCTCAACAGAAGATGATACTCCAAAATCTACCCTATTCCCTGAGGCACGAGACCAACAAAAACAGACACAATGATCCAGGTAATGGTAACATTATAATTGATAATACAAATAGACAGGAGATTACTCAAACACATGTTGCAGACATCTCAGACAGATCTGGTCAGGAGTTTATTAGTACCATTAGACCAACCTTTGATTTAGTTCTAGATGATAGAGAAGGAACTGATATTTCAACAGGATTAGATCATTCAAGCCAAGTTGTCTCTACACAATCTACTACACAGGTTTTTCCCAAGGAACAGAGAACAAAAGGCATAGGTCTAGAAAAAGAAAGAGAAGGGGCAAGCGTATCAACGCAGAAAGACAGAAAATACCCGGTAAGAGTGAACCGTCAGAAAAACAAGTACAAAGTCACACAGTAATCAATGTCTCTTCATATGAGTTAACAGATGAACAAAAACAAGTTCTCCAGCTAGGTTTAGGCTTTGTACCTGCTGAAGACTTTAATCTCTTTGATACAATTATAGATGTCAATAGATTCATACGTAAATTGACATTAAAAAAGTTTTTCGCACAGCAAACCTTGTTGCCCTCTAATACTTCTCACCATGTATCTAACTCTGTTCCCATGGAAATTTCTCCAATAGATGTATCATTCGATGAAGTACATGACTACATGTCCCTTTTGGAATTGGAATTAGAGTCCAGCAGAGTGAACTTGGGAGTTACAAGTACACATGTAGGTTTCAGACCACCTTCAGTCTTCTATCCCACTAAATAGGGGTAATGTTTTGGAGTTTTTCCATAAGATAGAAGCGGATCTGAATAACCTACATGATAGTCTGAATACCCTTCGAGGTTTCAAAACTTGTCTTTATCACAAAAGAAAGCTCTCAAGTCCCTGCAGGCGAATTCCAACATTGTTATTAAACAAGCGGACAAGGGTGGGAATGTGGTAGTGCTTAACAGAGGTGATTATATTGAGGAGGCTTATCGCCAGCTCAATGATACTAATGTCTATATGAAATTGGGAAAAAACCCTACCTTTGAATACCAGAGACTTGTGTACGACATATTGGATGATGGGAGAGAAGCGGGATTTTTTGATAGTGACACACAAGATTATCTATATGTAAAAATCCTATTGTCCCAATTTTTCACCACCTTCCAAAAGTGCACAAGTCTCTGGAATCTATCAAGGGCAGGCCCATTGTTTCGGGCATTGGCTCTCTTTTGGAGAGATTATCAGCCTGGATAGACAGCATCCTTCAACCCTTAGTTCAACTTATCCCAAGCTTTTTAAAAGATACTAAACATCTCTTGAATCTCTTGGATAAGGAAGTCTGGTCTCAGGATTATATATGGCTAACTGTGGATGTAGTGGGGCTGTATTCAGCCATTCCACACAGTTTAGGTTTACAATCTGTAAAATTTTTCCTAGACAGATTTAGTAATTATTCAACAGATTTCAAGAACTATGTAATGGATGTGATAGAGTTTTTACTCAATCACAATTATTTTCTGTTTGAAAATGAGTTTTTTCTCCAGAAACGTGGAACAGCTATGGGGGCGAAATTCGCCCCCTCCTATGCCAACCTGTTCATGGGTTGGTGGGAGCTGTTCCACGTTTATGGACAGGAAAACTCTTTTCGTCAATGTATCAGATTTTACAGGCGTTACATTGACGACTTGCTCTTTATCTGGGAAGGTACATCACAGGAAGTAGATGAGTTTGTTGCATCCCTCAATGTTAACAGATGCGGTCTAAGTTTCACATATACATGTGACTGTGCCAAGATTCCCTATCTTGATTTAACATTGATAGGTGATGTTTGTAGCAATACCGTCTCTACTGAACTGTACTCCAAACCCATCAAGTCCAATGCTCTGCTGCATGCAAAGAGCTTGCACCCCAAAAGCACTGGATTTGGTATGATAAAGGGTGAAATGATCAGGTTAAAACGCAATTGTTCTAACATGATATTTTTTGTCAGAAAGTACCATGTTAACACAGAAATTTCTTGAACGTGGGTACACAATGCCAGTGATAGATAAAGCTCTAACACAGGTACAAGCTTTGGATAGATCCTTTTTACTAAGGGACAGATTCAAATCTAGGCCAAATAGTCAAGCTAAACAAGAAGAAAAGATTATCTTCAGTACCAGGTACAGTAGGCAATATGATCAGATAATCAAGATTATTAAACAGAATTTGCCTATGCTTATGGGAGACGCTTCTTTAAACCCTATTATTAAAAGGGGTTTTCGCTTCGTCTCAAGACGCAATCAAACTTTGGGAAATTGTTTGTCACCCAGTATGATCCGTACTCAGACCAAGCAAGGCAATTGGCTGGCGACCCATGGTCACTTCAAATGTGGGAAAACCAACTGTAAAGCCTGTGGTCATGCTGAGGTCTCTAAACAATTCCAATCTTGCGTCACCCAAAGAATTTACAATTTGGAACATTTTTCAAATTGTAGGAACAAATATGTTGTTTATTTAGTCAGATGTCACACATGTAATCTTCAATATGTGGGTATGACTACAAGGGAAGCCCGTGAAAGGATCAGAGAACATCTTAATGATATCTCTAATATCTCTCCATGTTCAGCACTGGCAGAGCACTTTATAATCAAACATGACTGTAAAGTGAATACATTCAAGTGGCTTGTAATAGAACAAATTCGTCGCCCCCTAAGGGGGGGAATTTGGATGAGATCCTCTCCAAGAGAGAAGCGTTTTGGATTTTTGTTCTGAGAACAAGAGTACCATTTGGCTTCAATATTGATTCAGACATTATAAATGTCTGGAAATAGGAATTTAAATCTACCCTGGTAATACAGATTTATCACAATACAATGTTAGAGCCAGGCTTATGGAACCACTTAATAGAGTGGATATCCTGGTAGGAAGAACTAAGAGGCATCCACGTTATCTGGACCCTGAGCACTCAGTTTATCCAGACGCTATGGACACCATAGGAGATAATTGAGTGTCTATAAGTGACTTACTTTATTATTATTATCACACTTTCTCTTCGGGGAGGGCTAGTGATTAGAGTGGGGTTCGTTACAATAGGGGTCACTAGGGGTACATACGTATCAAAACCTCTATATAAGCTCAATACTATAATGCATATAATATATGTTCGTGACCAATTACTGCTGAAAAACACTTGCTATGAGAATCTATGGTTTTTTGCAGCTCTCTCAAAGTGGTATAATACCTAGGATCTAGTGATCAAGTTTCTTGATGAAAAAGAGGTTTGATTTGGCAAAGGGATGATGGTTCAAGTGACAACTTTCATAGTTTAAAATGTCCTTAAATTTATGTGACAAAATATGTCATTAGTCCAGGAAACCTTCTCCCAAGTCAAAATCTATTTCTTTTTTTCTTTTTTTTATTATAGGTTTATACGTTGAGAATCTACAATCAACATAACAAAAATCAAATTCTAATAAAATTTAAATCAAAAATAAACAATGGTAAAATTAATTAACATTGATTAAAATATAACATTTGGTTCATGAAATTAAATTTTATATGTCTGAGCGATGTTTTTAGCAGGCACGTCTGTACATATACATTTTTCAGCAGTCATTATTATTATTATTATTATTATAATTATTGTATTGCGTATTATTATCATTATTTTCTGTTGCACATAAACTTTTATTGATGATAATCTGTTTGTTTACAACATGCATTTTCTGTTATATGCATTTTTCCAGGGGTTAAATCCTAAGAGGGTGTTCTCTCAACCTTAATTAACTGATTGTTCTGTGCACCAATTAACCAATCAGCAATACCCTTAGGGTATATACATGCTTAGCAGAGTATAATGTACAGGTCACAGATGAAGGCGTGAGCCGAAACGCGTCTGACCACTTAGTCTACATGTAGTTTTTATGTCCTATTATTTTACTTTCTATGCTTGCTCACAATAAAGGTGCATTGGATTTCAAATTTCGCTTGAGACCCGCTTTCTTTGTATACATTCTGAATAAGGTCTGCCCCTTGAAAGGAATGTTGAGTAATTTAGACTTTGAAGTCACGTCAGCTGACCAGGATTTAAGCCATAGCGCCCTACGCACCTGGATGGCGAATCCGGAATTCTTAGCCGTTAGTTTAGTCAAATGAACAATGGCATCAGAAACAAATGAGTTAGCTAGCTTAAGTGTTCTAAGCTTGTCAATGATTTCAGTCAATGGAGCTGTATGGATGGCCTCTTCCAGGGCCTCAAACCAGAATGCCGCCGCAGCAGTGACAGGCGCAATGCATGCAAGGGGCTGTAAAATAAAACCTTTTAAATAAACATTTTCTTAAGGTAACCCTCTAATTTTTTATCCATTGGATCTGAAAAAGCACAACTGTCCTCAAGGGATAGTGGTACGCTTTGCTAAAATAGAAACTGCTCCCTCCACCTTAGGGACCGTCTGCCATAAGTCCCGTGTAGTGGCGTCTATTGGAAACATTTTTCTAAATATAGGAGGTGGGGAAAAAGGCACACCGGGTCTATCCCACTCCTTACTAATAATTTCTGTAAACCTTTTAGGTATTGGAAACACATCAGTACACACCGGCACTGCATAGTATTTATCCAGTCTACACAATTTCTCTGGCACTGCAATTGTGTCACAGTCATTCAGAGCAGCTAATACCTCCCCAAGCAATACACGGAGGTTCTCAAGCTTAAATTTAAAATTAGAAATCTCTGAATCAGGTTTCCCCGAGTCAGAGATGTCACCCACAGACTGAAGCTCTCCGTCCTCAGGTTCTGCATATTGTGACGCAGTATCGGACATGGCTCTTACAGCATCTACACGCTCTGTATCTCGTCTAACCCCAGAGCTATCGCGCTTGCCTCTTAATTCAGGCAATCTGGCTAATACCTCTGACAGGGTATTATTCATGATTGCAGCCATGTCCTGCAAAGTAATCGCTATGGGCGTCCCTGATGTACTTGGCGCCATATTAGCGTGAGTCCCTTGAGCGGGAGGCGAAGGGTCCGACACGTGGGGAGAGTTAGTCGGCATAACTTCCCCCTCGACAGAACCCTCTGGTGACAATTCTTTTATAGATAAAGACTGATCTTTACTGTTTAAGGTGAAATCAATACATTTAGTACACATTCTCCTATGGGGCTCCACCATGGCTTTTAAACATAATGTGTCAGACATGTTTGTACAGACTAGCAATGAGACTAGCAAGCTTGGAAAACACTTTAAACCAAGTTAACAAGCAATATAAAAAAAACGTTACTGCGCCTTTAAGAAAAACACATTTTGACAAAATTTGAAATAACAGTGAAAAAAAGGCAGTTACACTAACGAAATTTTTACAGTGTATGTAACAAGTTAGCAGAGCATTTCACCCACTTGCAAATGGATGATTAACCCCTTAATACCAAAAACGGAATAATAAATTACAAAAACGTTTTTAAAACCAGTCACAACAACTGCCACAGCTCTACTGTGGCTGTTACCTTCCTCAAACACGACTTTTGAAGCCTTTTGAGCCTTCAGAGATGTCCTGTATCATGCAGAGGGAAGCTGAATGTCTCTGTCTGTAATTTTTGCTGCGCAAAAAAGCACTAAAATAGGCCCCTCCCACTCATATTACAACAGTGGAAAGCCTCAGGAAACTGTTTCTAGGCAAAAATCAAGCCAGCCATGTGGAAAAAAACTAGGCCCCAATAAGTTTTATCACCAAGCATATATAAAAACGATTAAACATGCCAGCAAACATTTTATATTGCACTTTTATAAGAGTATGTATCTCTGTTAATAAGCCTGATACCAGTCGCTATTAAATCACTGCATTTAGGCTTAACTTACATTAATCGGTATCAGCAGCATTTTCTAGCAAATTCCATCCCTAGAAAAATGTTAACTGCACATACCTTATTGCAGGATAACCTGCACGCCATTCCCCTCTGAAGTTACCTCACTCCTCAGAATATGTGAGAACGGCAGTGGATCTTAGTTACTTCTGCTAAGATCATAGAAACCGCAGGCAGATTCTTCTTCTAAATACTGCCTGAGATAAAATAGTACGCTCCGGTACCATTTAAAATAACAAACTTTTGATTGAAGAAACAAAACTAACTATAATACACCACTCTCCTCTTACTACCTCCATCTTTGTTGAGAGTTGCAAGAGAATGACTGGATATGGCAGTGAGGGGAGGAGCTATATAGCAGCTCTGCTGTGGGTGATCCTCTTGCAACTTCCTGTTGGGAAGGAGAATATCCCACAAGTAATGGATGATCCGTGGACTGGATACACTTAACAAGAGAAACTATATTTTTCGTTTGGATAAAAAGAACAACAACAGGGTGCCATTTTCCTAATAGGAGTCAGCTCCTACAGCTGCTGACATGTTTCGGCTGTTGCCGTTATCAAAGCTGCTCTGCTCTGTAATTCCTTTTGACACAGCACACAGTGGGTTTAAAGGGAGAGTACTTTTGCTACATTCAACATCTAAAGAAGCCAACACCAACAGGCCCATTTATCAAGCTCCGTATGGAGCTTGAAGGGCCGTGTTTCTGGCGAGTCTTCAGACTCGCCAGAAACACAAGTTATGAAGCAGCGGTCTAAAGACCGCTGCTTCATAACCCTGTCCGCTGCTCTGAGCAGGCGGACAGGAACCGCCGGAAATCAACCCGAAATCAACCCGTATATATTGACAGCTCCCTGCTGGCGGCGATTGGCCGCGAGTCAGCAGGGGGCGGCGTTGCACCAGCAGCTCTTGTGAGCTGCTGGTGCAATGTTAAATGTGGAGAGCGTATTGCTCTCCGCATTTAGCGAGGTCTTGCGGACCTGATCCGCAGTGTCGGATCAGGTCCGCAAGCCCTTTGATAAATGGGCCCCAAGTGTCTACCTGAAGCAGAAAACCATGACAAAACGGTTTCACTAATAAAAAGTTTGGTGAGCTATTCTGCACAGCCATTTATTCGTTCCGGAGTAGGTTAGACATAAGATCCCCATATACATATTATTACCTTTAGCTAAAAAGTTTCATACTTAAGTATGTTAAAGTTGTTCCAAATTTTAAAGGTGTTATGGTTAAGTAAGAGACTTGTTCTTTAGCGCAATTTTTAGATTTATAGTATAGAATGAGGGTGTACAGAAACTTAATACGCTTTAATGGCTTGTGTATAAAAAATGTTGATGGTAGATATGTTAGTTTTAATGTTTCTTCAAGAAGCTGCCGGATCTGTGTTTTAATAATAATAATAATAGTAATAATCTTTACATGCTGCACAACTGAACTACTACCATTATATCTTGTATATAGGGGCATTCATGTCAAGTTACTCATTTTCTCTTGGAAACTACCTTTTATTTGCTGTCTGGTATTTTATATCTAGACAGACATACCCCATAGATAATTGCATTTGAATAAGACACATACATATCTTTCTATACCAACTCTCAGCTCACTAAGCATATTGATCACCCATACTTAGGCCTAACCCTATTACACATGTTTCAAGAAGACCCGGTCTATCCAATTCATCTGTCTTACTCCTTCTCTTACATGAGTATTGTTCTCTTACCATTGCCCCCCCCCCCCGCTCAAGATTGTTTATTTGATAAACAAAGGAAAATATATCCTACCTTTTACATTCCCATTCTACTAAGCTATATATACTTACTCTAGCAGCAAATGTTTACTTTAGTTTTACTAGAAGGCATGTCATCAAGTGAAGATTATATAGAATAATGATTTGTACTGATATCTCAACCCAGAAACTAAGGTTTTACATAAAAGTACAATAGTTCTTGAGTTTCTATTAAAGTTTCCCCAGTCATTATTACATTTACCTCTTAACTAGCATAAGAGACAACCCTTGTGGCTACTATATGTTATTAAATTAGTGTTTATTATTCATGCATAGACCTCCACACTACTTAATGCCTAAGTAGATGTCATAGTATGCTTCTCTCATTAATACTATCCCTACCCTTTAATATTGAACTCTTTCCTCTACTTTGTACCATAAGTGTCATCAGGCCCATAAGTGACCTTCAGTGTTATAAGAGGACTTTATTCTATAATTAATAACAAAAAAGAATAAAATGAGGTTTCATATATTTATGTACTATCATAATTGTTGAATTTGTTTTTCTTCATTGTATTTGCTATGTTTACGCTATATTTAACTAGATTTGCCTACTTAGCAGGTGGATTTTCTGATACTATGTTAGCAACAGTCTGAAATTACTCACGATCAGTATGTTGAGATATTGTTTCTACAAGGTACATATATTTAGATGTATAACAACATGCCTAGCTGTAATTCTATCAGATGTTATATTATCTTGCCAATTACCTATTTTATGTGTGACCAACTCTTACTTAACTGTACATTAGTGATGTCGCGAATAGTTCACCAGCGAATAGTTCCCGGCGAACATAGCATGTTCGCGTTCGCTGCGGACGGCAAACATATGCGATGTTCGGTCCGCCCCCTATTCCTCATCATTGAGTAAACTTTGACCCTGTTCCTCACAGTCAGAAGACACATTGCCAATCAGCAGCAGACCCTCCCTCCCAGACCCTCCACCTCCTGGACAGCATCCATTTTAGATTCATTCAGAAGCTGCATTCTTAGTGAGAGGAGGGACAGTGTAGCTGCTGCTGATATAATAGGGAAATCGATAGCTAGGCTAGTGTATTCAGTGTCACTACAGTCCTGAAGGACTCTCTGAACTCTGCTGTAAGGACAGCACCCAAAAAGCCCTTTTTTAGGCTAGAACATCAGTCTGCTTTTTTTTTTTTTCCTGTGTAATCTAAATTGCAGTTGCCTGCCTGCCAGCGTGTGTGTCAGGCTCACAGCGTATACTGTGCCCATTGCCCAGTGCCATCACTCATATCTGGTGTAACAGTAGTGTACATTTAAAAAAACAACACTTTTTGACTGTGAAATAATAGCAGACAGCTGCCAGTACCCAAGATGGCTGCCAATAAGGGAGTTGGGGAGGGTTAGAGAGCTGTTTTGGGGGGGATCAGTGAGGTTGGGGCTAAGGGGGGATGCTACACCCAGCATATGTAAATATGCTAAAAAAATAAAAAAAATAAAAAACTTTTTATTTTAGTACTGGCAGACTTTCTGCCAGTACTTAAGATGCGGGGACAATTGGGGGAGGGAGGAGCTGTTTGGGAGGGATCAGGGGTCTGATGTGTCAGGTGGGAGGCTGATCTCTACACAAAGCTAAAATTAACCCTGCAAGCTCCATACAAACTACCTAATTAACCCTTCACTGCTAGCCATACACGTGTGATGCGCAGCAGCATTTAGCGGCCTTCTAATTACCAGAAAGCAACGCCAAAGTCATATATGTCTGCTATTCTGAACAAAGGGGATCCCAGAGAAGCATTTACAACCATTTGTGCCATAATTGCACAAGCTGTTTGTAAATAATTTCAGTGAGAAACCTAAAATTGCGAAAAAATTTAAGTTTTTTTTTTTTAAATTTGATCGCATTTGGCGGTTGAAATGGTGGCATGAAATATACCAAAATGGCCCTAGATCAATACTTTGGGTTGTCTACTACACTACACTTAAGCTAAAATTAACTCTACAAGCTGCCTACATGCTCCCTATTTAACCCCTTCACTGCTGTGCATAAAACACGTGTGGTGCCATTAGTACAATGGTGAGAGGTGCCAGTCCTTGACTGTTGGGGGCACATATACACGCTAATTCTATCCACCTTGACCTAAGACGGTGAGGATGAAGAAATGAATAGAAGACGGTTACGCTGGAGTAGACTTTTATACAGAGTATTACGGAATAAGACCCTTTAGTTGTTTGAATGAGGTTTTTGACTTGGTTCACAGAACATCGCAGGCAATGTCCGTAGGAATTGTTCCATTAAATGTAGTTTTTATTTGTATGAGATCATTGCTGTTGGTAAGGGGAAGTTATTGTTTGTGTCCCTTTACATGTAAATCTTGTACAATCGTCACAGAAGATACAGTATATTAGGCTATGAATGTAATAGTTTATTCACTGTGGAAGTCTTGTTATCACTGTATCACTGTACTGCAATTTTTTTATTTTATTGTATTGTAAAATTTGACATAAATAAAAGATTAAACAAAAAACAAAAAAAACACGTGTGATGCGCAGTGGCATTTAGCAGCCTTCCAATTACCAAAAAGCAATGCCAAAGCCATATAAGTCTGCTATTTCTGAACAAAGGGGATCCCAGAGAAGCATTTACAACCATTTATGCCATAATTGCATAAGTTGTTTGTAAATAATTTCTGTGAGAAACCTAAAGTTTGTGAAAAAGTAAACAATATATTTTTTTTTATCGCATTTGGCGGTGAAATGGTGGCATGAAATATACCAAAATGGGCCTAGATCAATACTTTGGGTTGTCTACTACACTACACTTAAAGGGACACTGTACCGAATTTTTTTTCTTTTGTGATTCAGATAGAGCATGCAATTTGAAGCAACTTTCTAATGTACTCCTCTTATCAAATTTTCTTCATTCTCTTGGTATGTTTATTCGAAAAGCAAGAATTTAAGTTTAGATGCCGGCCTATTTTTGGTGAACAACCTGGGTTGTCCTTGCTGATTGAGGCAGCACCAATAAACCCAATAGCTGTCCTTGGTTTGAACTACAAATTTGCTGGTCCTCAGCTTAGATGCCTTCTTTTTCAAATAAGATATCAAGAGAACGAAGAAAAATTGATAATAGAAGTAAACTTAGAAAAGTTGCTTAAAATTGCATGCTCTGGATCTGAGGAGTTTCCGGAGGAGGAGACAGGTGTGTGATCAGAGTGCTGCACCTGTCCTGATCTCTCCTACCTAAAGCTGTTGGTGTGGAACCCGCGCCCCAAAACCCTCTAGTTAGGGTGGCTTGTATTGCTGAATATCACCGCTGCTGGAAACTTCCTAGTGCCCTGACATTGCACTAAATAGCTGCAGATAGCAGACTCTGAAAAAGGACCTATCATTACAGTAAAATTAATACTCTTTAAAAACGGCTGTTGTCCACACAATCTCCTTATTAAGCCGGGGCAACCCAAGAAGAAGTGTTCAATTAAAAGACAAGTCAAACTCCCGAATCACTGCCGAATAACTGAAACCGAGGCACGGGAGCTGAGAGGCGCTGCACTTATCATAAGTCGTGTGGACTCTGCTAACTTACCGCTCCCCTCCCTGTGTTTACCTGAATACCTAGGAGTTGGAGCTGGAGTTACCTGTACTTCACACCGGCACCTGTGGCTAGAGCAGGTGGGTGCGGATGGTGTAGCCTGTTGTTTCTCTTTTTACTTGCATCCCTGCGCTGAAGTGGCATTCCCCCTCCCCACCGGTGCTGCGTGAGGGGGGGCCACTGCTGGAGGAGACGGGCTCGATCCCTGGTGCAGGGCTGGCTCCGGGGAGGATACGTGGAGCTGCTGGAGAGGTCAGCTGTGGATGCCCTCTTTCCCGCCTCTGCCTTCTTTCTTCTGCCTCTAGCCAAGGTGTTTGAGACTCAGGAGTGCTGTCGGGTTGTCGGCTGCCGGACGTGACTGTGGCAGTATATGAGTCACACCCTGAGAGTAGATGACCGGCTTTCTTGGAAAAGACGCAGGAGCCGAGGTTATTGGTATCTGTGTATTCGCAGTCTGCTGATTTGTTTTATCGGCAAACGTTGTTCCCTCGACCTGGAGACGCTCACCCTTCCACCGATGCTGCGTGTGCGGGGGGGCTGAGGTGATGATCGCTGGTTATCCCCTGCTCAAAGCTTGTCTATTGGTTCTGGGTAACGTAGAACTCACTGGGATTAAATTGCAGTTTTCCCTTTTCTCAGCCGCCTCTATTCTGAAATGACTGACTCGTACTGGACCCTTTATTACTTGTTCTTTTTTTTTTTTTTTTTTTTTCCTTTGCTGGGGTTTGCATATAATCTATAAGCTATGACAGCCGGCCTTGACTTTGATATAATAACGGCTATTGCTTGCAAGCACTGTACAACATTTAATTTTGTTAGATCTGTTTCTTTCGCTGTTATTTACGATAAAAACTAGAACCCCTGTAGTTTATAACTGCTATACTATTTTTCCTTGAAAGTGCATGTTGTTAATGTATAGCAGCAAAAAGTGAAACACTTGTATTATTTTATTCTTGAATTATTTAGTTTGTTACTAACTGACTGGGGGTTTTCGCATTCCTGCTTCCTCTCTCAGATCCATAGCAAGTGTACTATAACACCGGGCCCACTCCCATGTAGTTCTACCTAAGTTTGAAGACACCATCCAGCGGTATTTAAACTATACTATGAGTACTGACTCAAAAAGTAAAACTATATTTAGCTTAGAGGTGTGTTTGACCCTGACTTAAATAACGGCTACTGGCCTAATAGCGCTTTTATAATACCTAAATTGGCTAGGTTTGTTTTCTTTAGGTTGTATTTATGGACAACTTAAAATTTAGAACCCCATAGTTTCTAATTGGTATATATTTCTCTTGGAAACTGTATGTTGTTATTTGTAGCAGCAAAATGTGAACAATGCATCTTCATATTTCCTGACAATTCAGACTGTTACTAATTGACTGGGGGTATCTTTTGTTTTTTTCACAGAACCACAGCAAACGTATTATAATATTGAATTACCCTATATAGCTTTCTGCTAACTTTTAAAGCTACATTAAGCTCTGTTAAAATTTATCGGAGTACTGGTTTCATAGCAGTGATTTACCATTTAGTTTAAAGAGTTGTGTTAATAGTCTACAGTAATTGGTGATGCCAGATACACACAGGTGAAATAATCTTGAGTATCAATTAGCTTAAAAGTACATTAAAAGCTGTTTTCTTTCTAAAATTTATAAAATATTGACCTGATGGCCTAGGATAGGAGACTTGAGTGCTAAATACTGTTTTTTTTCTGCTTCTTAGCTGAAACTTTTAGAACGATATATTAATCACTAATGAGGGCTTTTTAAAGATTAGAAACTGTGGGCTCCACAGCAGGACCCCTTCTCTTGTGAATTGATATATCTTATCTTGTCACCAGCTTGATGAACCTGACTCACTTAGTTCACTCGGTTCAATCTTTTCTTTTCTTTCTCTCCCTTTTAGAGGAGAAAATAACCCCCTACACAAAAGTGTTCACTTTTTCACCATATCCTTCACTTCTCTCTCCTCTTTTTTCAGTAGATTAGTCTGTCCTCTTTCTTCCCATTTTTTTTTTTTTTTTTTTTTTTTTTGCGTCCCTATCACAATTCACTCCCATTATTTTATGGATAAATTTCTACACACACAATCTCGCACATCACCTTCAGTCATGTCGGCTAGACAGCGGGATAAAAACATAAACCCAAAACAGAGCATGTGGGTGAGCACAATTGGTAAACCCAAGAATCATCAAATTTACTTGATTCCGCTGATACACAGTTCTAGTCTTTAAATATCTCTGCTGCTCTCGCACCTAAGTTTGATTCACTTAGAATAGAAATCAAACAGGATATTGCGCAGCTAGTTACAGACGTCAAACAATTCTCGGAAAGATTCTCTGAAGTCGAACAGAGAGTATTGACTTAGAAGATCTCACTCTAGCTCAAACAGTAAACTAGAAGCCACTTCCTCAGCCCTTGCTAAATTGCAAATAAAGTAGAAGACTTGGAAAATCGCCGCCAGGCGCAATAACTTGAAAGTAGTGGGGGTACCTGAGGGGAAGCAGTTTGAGATTTTAAATACATTCATAACACCAAACATTACCAGCATTATTGAACATACCTCAAACGCAGCCAGCTTATAGTCAAGGGTTGCACAGATTAGGGTCAATTACCGTTATCAAAAGAAAATATGAGGCCAAGGCCCAATCATAGCTAAATTCCTGAATTACCAGGACAAAAATTACATTCCTACAAGCCTATCGTAAAAATCAACCCTATATTACTGGGAAGGTACAAAAATCCTTTTATTCCAGGACTATGCAGCTGAAACTGCCTCAAAAAAGAAGGCAGTTGGGCTCCGGTATGAACTAAGTTTATACAGCAGGGGCTGCGAGCGACAATTTCTTACATCACTGCTAGGTACGACTTGTGTGCAACAACAATTTGCATTTTTTTTGATTCTGCCAGTACGGCAGACAATCATTTTTTCACCAAAAACTGCACACCTGAGCAGTTGAGGTGGAACACTCATCTAGTTTTTTTTTTTCCCTTATGGTAAAATTAGATAGATCTGTTTTTTCTCATTTTTTCCCTTAAGATGGGCCCTTTTCAGCAAATGGGCAACATCGGCTCAGGTGGGTCAGTCGATGTTTTGGGGTTTTTTTTTTCCCTTTTTTTTTTTTTTTTTCTCTTTCTTTTCTCTTTTTTTTCTTCTTCTTCACCATCTTCCTTCCTGGAACATAGATATCTACTATAATGACTGGGATTAAATTTACTATGGATCTAGGAGGGTTAACTTCTCTATAAGAGGAAAAATGATAATCTCCTATTTGAAGAAAACTAAGTACTGCTATTGCTTTTTTACAAGAACAACCCACTTAAAGACTCAAGAAATTCTTAAACTAAAATCTTCTTCGGGTTAAGGAGGTCCCTTTTTCTCATCTAGTTCTAGCCGAAAAGGGGGAGTTGCTATTCTTCTGGGTAAAAAAACTCAAATATGAGGATAATACCAAAGTGAATCAGATGAGGAGGGAGATATATCATACTGAAAATTAAGGTTGCTAATGTTTTGTACACTTCTGCAATGTATATGCTCCCAAATGTTTTTAGTCCCTCATTTTGGGATACGCTTCAGGCAGGCTTATGTCATGTGCAGAGGGTTTTTTAATTTTAGCTGGTGACTTTAATATGGCTCCTCAATAACCAATTGATAGGATGACGGCAGCAGCCATTAGTCAAAAAAACCCAAAAGAGATAATCTCGAGGCCAAAGTTGTTCTCCAGGATTTTTTCTAACTTGAGAGTTATGGATACTTTGGAGGATACTTGAATCCGGATTCACGTGATTTTACATGTCTCTCAAAAGCCACATAAATCACTGTCACGGATTGATTTATTTTTGGTTGATGAAAGACCTTTGTAAACACAAAGTATCAGCTCAAATTCCTGCCTATTGTGGTATCGGATCATGCTCCAATTTGCTTTGAGATTTATACGACTGGCCCTCCACATACAAAATAATCGGTTTTTCTTTCTAAATATTTGTCTGCCTGATTCGGATTCAGAGATTCCTCGAACTAAGTTTCAGGACTTTGCCTTGTTTAATGCGGAGGCTAGAGCGTCCTTCTTTGTTTCTTGGGAAACTGCTAAAGAGCTGTTGATGGGGGGAAATTTTGGCATATACCATTAGGCGTACCAAGAAATTTAAAAACGCGGAAAATGAACTTCTTCGCGCAGGTTACAATGCTCTATAACTATATTTATTAGAAAAAGACGTCTCAGAAATGGGTTAATATATGCTGCATTAGAAGAGAGAGACTCATTCCTACTTTATAATTACTCAGCAGGAAGTTCGGTTTTCTGCGAAACCTTTACAAATATGGGAACAAGACGGGAAAACTTCTGGCTAGACTGCTGAGGCAGGCATTTAGGCTCTCAGTTACTAGATTCTCTAGAAAAAGAGGGAAGATGTTAGTTCCTCTAGGATTTTGTTCAAATTTTCCTATGATTACTATAAGGGATATACCTCCCCAGGACTCTGACCTCACAGAACGTAAGAAGTTTGGGGAGAAATTCTTTTCCAACATTAACACCTAGCTCTAATTAAGGAATTGAATCCCCCCATTACGGAAATTGAAGTTGCAAAGGCAATTAAAAATTTGGCATATAACAAAGCACCTGGCCGGATGGAATACCCTAATGAGTTTTATAAAATGATACCCTCCACTGTAATACCTGACTTTAACCTTGTTAATCAAACTATATATATACAGAGGGAAATGGAACCCTCATCTAATTTTAAGCTTCATATATGTCTTTAATTTTAAAAAAGGGCAAAGATGCAAGAATGGACGAGTCATATAGACCCCATAGCTTTGACGAACACCGATTATAAATTGTTGACTTACGTTCTCGCCCAGAGACTCCAGTCCCTTCTTCCTTGATTATTAGCCCAGATCAGGTGGTTTTATGAAGAATAGGAACTCTGCAGCAAAATAAGGGAAACTCCTGCTTACCTTGGATTACTTTGCGAATGGTACGGATGCTGATCATTCAGCGGAGGGAGGTATTCCAGACTTGGCAATCTTGGCTATTGACGCCGAAAAGGCCTTTGACTCAGTTTACCATGATCATCTTCTATTTTCATCTAGAACAATTTGGGCTAAAGGTAAATTTGCTAAGTTTTATTGAAAACTTTATCGTACAGCCTCCACAAGAATGATAGTAAATGGGCCAGCTATCTCAGAAATAATTCTGCCATAGGCGGGACTAGGCAGGGGTGTCCCCTTTCCCCGCTCCTTTTCAATATTGCTATAGAACCTTTTGCTATAATGATAAGACAGAGATTGAGAGGGGATTGGGGTGGCTGGGGGCGGGAGTTGAAAATAGCATTATATGCTGACGATATTCTCATTTATCTTTCTAATTTACGTAGAAATTTGCCTACTTTTTATCAACTATACAACAGTTTGGTTCCTTTTCAGGGTATAAGGTAAATATAAAGAAATCTGAACTTCTCTGGATAAGGCACACAGACAGCTCTCCTATAAATGTACCCTTCTCTATAGTGAATGACTCATTTAGATATTTGGGTATAAATGTCTCAAGTAATCCTGATTCCTGGTATTCCCTGAACATTCCTCCTGTGTTGAATAAGGTTTAAATCAGTTTTTTAAGAACTGGCAGACTTTACCCTTGTCCTTGTCTGGACGCATAGCAGCTTATAAGATGATCTTATTACCAAAAATTCTATATGTCCTTCAAAATATTCCTTTAATTTTAAGAAAGAACGATTTGAGTTTATTCAATTCACAACTCCGGTTTTTCTGTGGCAGGGTAGGAAATCCAGAATATCACTTGTAAAACTCTCCCTTCCAATAGGATCCGGAGGCCTGCGCCTTTACCTGATTTACGAGTATATAACTATGTAATTTCTGGTTCGTATTCTAGCAGATTGGCTTTTTGCTCATAATTATGTTACAAATAATGAATTAGAGAGCAGTATTTTGTATCCTTATTCACCAATTGCGTTGATTCATCTCGACACTATTCATATCCCACCCCAAGTTAAACGCTATAGATCTATTTATAATATAATTCTAGCTTGGAGGAAGATATGTACTTTGTTAGGAATAGAAACATCGGGTGTCAAGCTTTCTAGGTTTTTTGGGGGAACCCACAATTTCAGCTAGGAACACCATCTTCAATCTTTTTAGAGTGGAAGACCAAGGGCTTGCTAATGTTCTTCAGATACTTGACATAGAAAAAAGATGTGTGAAATCATTTGACGCTCTGAGGGTGGAATTCAATATCTCCCAGAGAAACTTCTTTGCCTACCTTCAGGCTAGACATTATGCTATGAAGTTAGTGAACGAGTATGGCTGGAATTGGTCATTGGGGCGCATAGAAAACTGGTTCATTCTGGCAAAAAATAGACTCATGTCAATTTCTCCATGCTATTTGATTATTGTCTCCGATAGGGGCACCAATTAATCTTGATAAATTGCCTATTAACTGGGCCACATTGATATCTCAGGAAGTAGAATCTAAAATACCTTCTCTCTCAATTCGAAAGGTTACTCAAACAACCCTTTCTGCCACATGGAGAGAATCTCATTTGAAGTTGTTACATATGACATATTTTACACCAGAAAAGGAGCGCGATGCGGCAGTATGAATTTTATTACATGCCCTAAATGCTCGTTTCCCTCTGCAAACCTCCTGCACATGTTATGCGACCTGCCCTAAATTAAAAACGTATGGTCCAAAGTCCAATTTTGGCTTTGTAAGATACTAAAGCTCTCATCATTAAATTGGATAGGCAAACATATAATTTTTCTTTTTTCTGACCCAGAAGATAGACAACTCAATGTGAAGTTTATTAATATAACTATATTGGCTGTCCGATATCTTATTTTAAAAAATGGAAAACGCTTACGGTCCCTAGTATATCAGAAATTAAAAATTGTTTATAAAAAACAATGCATTCTTGAACAATATAATATTAGTGTTGATAATGATGTCCAGGTTGTTAAATTTCTTTCTTAAATGGTCAGCATTTATAAAACTTCTTTCTCCCCACGGAGATTGAATATTTGATATATCCCTTACGTAACTCTGAACTAGTTCTGCTGGGGAGGATGGTGAAGGCTTTCCCCCCTCTTTTTTTTTTTTTTTTTTTTTTTTCCTCCTCCTTCTCCCTTCCTTTTTTTTTTTTTTTTCCTTTTCTTTATAAAATACAAAAACCCAACAAGGAGTAGTCAAAATGGGAAACACATGCGCCCTTTGATTAACTAAATATGTATGTGGTATTATTTATACATGCTAAGTACTTTTCTACTTTTGTTTGGTGGTCCCATGTACAAGGCTAAAAAAAACCTAATTCTTTCTTTTTTGTATTCTGTACATATTGTTGGTTGTAAATAAAGACTATAAAAAAAAAAATTGCTATGCTCTATCTGAATCACAAAAGAAAAAATTTGGGTACAGTGTCCCTTTAAGCTAAAATTACACTCTACAAGCTGCCTACATGCTCCCTAATTAACCCCTTCACTGCTGGGCATAAAACACGTGTGGTGGCAGTGTCATTTAGCAGCCTTCTAATTACCAAAAAAGCAACGCCAAAGCCATTATGTCTGCTATTTTTGAACAAAGGGGATCCCAGAGAAGCATTTACAACCATTTATGCCATAATTGCCATAAGTTGTTTGTAAATAATTTCTGTGAGAAACTTAAAGTTTGTGAAAAAGTGAACATTTTTTTTTTATTTGATCGCATTTGGCGGTGAAATGGTGGCATGAAATATACCAAAATGGGCCTAGATCAATACTTTGGGCTTGTCTACTACACTAAAGCTAAAATTAACTCCTACAATCTGCCTACATGCTCCCTAATTAACCCTTCACTGCTGGGCATAAAACACGTGTGGTGCGCAATGTCCTTTAGCAGCCTTCTAATTACCAAAAAAGCAACGCCAAAGCCATATAAGTCTGCTATAATGGCATGTCTGACAGAGTTTTGGGGCAAGGGTCCATCTGACCACTGATACCTGGTCTGCAAAGCATGGTCAGGGCAGGTATTCAGCACCTACACTGCGCACTGTGAAGCGGGCGTCAACCCTTACACCTACCTGATCGATACAACATCATACCTGATGTTTTAAAGCATGTTATTCCAAACAATTTAGGAATGTTAGGTGATTTATGCCCCTTTTTGGATTAAAAACCAGACTCCTGCATCAACTATGTAATTTTCCATGTGGAGTTTTGCCATGGATCCCCCTCCGGCATGCCACAGTCCAGGTGTTAGTCCCCTTGACAACAACTTTTCCCATCACTATTGTGGCCAGAAAGAGTCCCTGTGGGTTTTAAAATTCGCTCCTGTCTATTGAAGTCTATGGCGGTTCGCCCGGTTCGCAAACTTTTGTGGAAGTTCGCGTTCGCCTGTTCGCGAATCCAAATTTTTATGTTCGCGACATCACTATTGTAACATCTGTTTGAGTAGCCGTTGTTGTTTCCATACCTGCTGTTACTGTATATTGATGTACATTTCTGTATGTTATCAGCTATACAAACCTCAATAAAAAATTATTAAAAAAAAAAAAAAGAATATATAATGTACAATACATTGTCTCTTAAAATGGTTTTGATAAATACCAGGGAGTCGAATACTCAGGATCGTATGTGACAAAAATGTTACTGGGCTATATACTCAAACCACTACTCTATCTAAAGTTTAATACATCAGCAAGAAATCTAACTAACCATCTCTCAGGATAATATTTTGAAATAGTTAAAATAGTTAAGATCGGTATAAATTAACAGAAGATAAATTACCTCAAATTTTCACACCTTACTGTAAACAGACTTTATGCAGCCAATCAGGATGCTAGTCCTAGGACTTGCAAGGGAGTGTGCACCTGGCATGTTTAGGCACAGTCATGTTATTTTCCTATTCAGTTTAAGGAGGTTTACAGTAAAATGTAATGAAATCACAGCAAAGCAATGCATGACCTCAGCCTGATTGGCTATGTTTTGTTTTTTTCAACTTGCAGCTGGACAGCAGCTGAATTATAACTGGTCACAGAGCACTTTGGGGGGCCAACTCTCTAAATCTCTCCAGATCAGAAGTGGGTTTTTTTATGCTGACCCTTGCCGGGCTGGCAGCGGTGGAATTATTGTAAACAAAGGTGTCAGTTGCTGTCCCTGTGAGTGGCGAGATGGCTCCAATATAAAGTAAAGGAGCTAGCTGGAAAGGGACACTTCACTCCATAGAGTGACATTATCAGGGAGAAGGGGGTACTTTAAAATGAAATCCTGCAACCAATATAAATAACATTACACATGCTTTCTGTGTATTGCATCTTACAATAGCTTCTATTATGATATGCATGTGTTTTTCTATTAGGGTTATAAGTATTTTGACTATTTTGAGAAAAGCTTGCCAGCAAAAAACAAACAAACCTGTGAGATCTGCAGTGCAAAAATCTTTACAGAATTATGTTACAAACTTATATGTCTTTTTTCCACATCCAGTGTACTTAAAGGGACATAATACTCATATGCTAAATCACTTGAAACTGATGCAGTATAACTGTAAAAAGCTGACCGGAAAATATCACCTGAGCATCTCTATGTAAAAAAGGAAGATATTTTACCTCACAGTCTCCTCAGCTCAGCGAGTAAGTTCTGTGTAAAAAGTTATACTCAGCTGCTGTCCAGCTGCAGGTAAAAAAAAAAATAATGAAGAAATGAACAGCAGCCAATCAGCATCAGCAGTGCTGAGGTCATGAACTATTTTACTGTGATCTCATGAGATTTCACTTAACTCTCATGAGATTTCATTGTAAACTTCCTTACACTGAATAGGGAAATAAGATGAGTGTGCACTAAGCTTGCTCCTTCGCTGTCCCGGACAGACATACTGATTTGCTGAGGTTAGAAGTCCTTTACAATGGGATGTGGCTACTGAGAAACTTTTGAGGTAAAATATCTTATTTTCTAGTCAGCTTTTTTACAGCTATACTGCATCACTTTCAAGTGTTTAACCCTTTGAGTGCTCAGCTGGATTTATTTTTTTTGTTTTTACTATTTAAAAAAAAAAAAAAAAAAAGGTTTTGTACTCCCCCCCCCCCCCAGATCCCCAAGACTTTATACCGTTGGAAAGGTTAGGCGATTACCTTTCCAACGTTGGGTCTTGGGGGTCTGTAAGCTGCCTTCGATGCCCCCTTTCCCCTATCTTGTCCATTGTCCAATTTTAAATAAGGTAGCACAGTGACGTCATCACGTCATTGCGCGTGATGTCAACCGCACGTAATGGGAAGCCCAGCGATACCCTGTCACTATACAGACCCGATCGCCAGGGTGGGAGTTGATGGGAGCCCCAGATTGCTCTCAAGGTAGGTGAGTGCTATCAACGGCTCTGACGCCATCGTTAGCACTCGAGGGGTTAAACATTTGGGTATTATGGCCCTTTAAGTAACGATTTACACTGTGCATATTTAATACGATTTATTGCTGTGTAATTTTTTTTTTTTTATTACTTTATTTTGAAAAATGCTCAAAACAGCACCACAAATAACACAAGGTGTTGACTATCATTGTTACAATATTACAGTTGTGGTAATTTCAATCATATTATGACAAGTAAGATTGAGTTCATGGGGTCAATTTATTAAAGTCTGGTGGACATGATACGCTGTCTGTATTCAGCATTGCACAAGCAGTTTTAGTAAACTGCTTGTGCAATACCGCCCCCTACAGATTCATGGCCAATCGGTCGCTAGCAGGGGGTGTCAATCACAGCCTGATCGCATAGGATCGGGCAGATTGCTGTACGCAGCCTTAGAGGTGATTATTATAGTGAGTAATGACAGCTAAGGTTTTCCTGATATTGACTACTGAGGAACGGTGTTTTATGAATCCGGTCTGGTCTGGGTGTATTAGCTCTGGCAGCACTTCAGCCAATCTGTCTGCCAGAATTGTTTGTAAACAATTTGTAATCACTGTTTAGTAGCGAGATGGGTCTATAGGAAGACATAAGTGTAGGATCCGTATCTGGTTTTAAAATAATGCAGATGTCTGCATCTGTGAATCTGGCATCTTGGGTTAATTGACCTGACAAATAATTAGAGTAGGTAAGGGCTAGTGTTGGGGCTATATCTACACTGAGGATTTAATAGTACTCGATGGGGAGGGAGTCTGGACCTGCAGCTTTTCCTATTTTAGCGTTACTGATGGCTCGAAGGACTTCCTGTGTGTGAATGGGAGAATTGAGAGAATTAAGTTGGTCGTCAGTTAGTCTAGGTAATTTGACGTCACTCCAGAATTTATGCTTGTCTGAGTCTTTAACTTGTTGTTTAGTGTATAGAGTTTTATAATAAGTAATGAATTCTTTCATTATGTCATGAGTGTCAGACTTGAGTTGCTTTCCCTGCCTTAATCTCAGTGATAATAGATTTAGGCGTGTATATTCTAACCAGGTTGGCTAATAGTTTACCGGCTTTGTTTCCATGACTGGTAATATCTACCCTGTCTGTGTAAGTTAAACGTGTTGTCGATAATTTGTAAATGTGTGTCCCTCTCCTTTTTCGCATTATAATATTTTTGTCTGTTAAGTAAGGAGGGGCTGTTTAAGTATTCATTATATGCATTAGTGAGATCCAATAAGAGTTGTGTAGTGTTCTTTTTTTGGGACGTGATGTAGTGGGCTGTGAATGCTGTGATTCTTCCCCTGATGGCTGCTTTTGAAGTTGTGCCAAACAAGTCAACATTAGGGCCTCTAGTTATCAAGCCGTCAACCGCAAATACGCTCGAATTCTGCAGCGTATTTGTGGCGAGGCTGATTCGCTTTAGTTATCAACCCCTGGAGGCGGTGGATCCCATATGAATCAATGGGAGTCTGACCATAGCGAAAAGCTCATGTTCGCTGCTGCCCCGATATCCATTGCTTCCTATGGGAAAACGTCTGCACCTAACACCATTACATGTACCCCCAAGTCTAAACACCCCTAATCTGTCCCCCCCCTACACCGCCGCAACTAAATAAATTTATTACCCCCTAAACCGCCGCTCCCGGACCCCGCTGCAACATAATAAACATGTCAACCCCTAAACCGCCGCAACTACTATTAAACATGTTATCCCCTAAACTGCTGCTCCCTGACCCCGCCGCGACCCTACATTATACATATTAACCCCTATACCCGTCGCCACCTACATAAACTTATTTAACCCCTATCCTGCGGAATCCCGGACCCCCCGCCGCAACTAAATAAATTAGTTTAACCCCTAAACCGCCGCTCCCGGACCCCCGCCGCCACCTATATTAAAATAAGTACAACATTACCTGTAAAATAAATCATAACCTAAGTTACAATTAAAGGACCAGTCAACGCATTAGATTTGCATAATCCACAAATGCAAGGTAACAAGATAATGCATTAGCACCTTAGTCTGAACTTTAAATGAGTAGTAGATTTTTTTATAACAAATTTCAAAGTTATGTATATTTCCACTCCCCTTGTACCATGTGATAGCAATCAGCCAATCACACATGCATATACGTATAGTCTGTGAATTCTTGCACATGCTCAGTAGGATCTGGTGACTCAAAAATTGTAAATATAAAGACTGTGCACATTTTTTTAATGGAAGTTGTTTAAAATTACATGCTGGTATCTGAATCATGAAAATTTCATTTAACCTGAGTGCCCCTTTAAACCTAACACTACACTATCATTAAATTAATTAAATAAATTAACTACAATTACCTAACATTAAATTAAATTCAATAAACTAAACTATAGTAAAAAATCAAACAACATAAATTACAGAAAATAAAAAAGAATTACAAGAAGTTTAAACTAATTACACCTAATCTAAGCCCCCTAATAAATAATAAAGCCCCCCAAAATAAAAATATGCCCTACCCCTATTCTAAATTACCAAGTAACCAGCCTTAAAACGGGCTTTTTTGCAGGGCATTGCCCCAAAGTAATCAGCTCTTTACCTGTAAAAAAATACAACCCCCCCAACATTAAAACCCCACCACCACATACCCCCTACTCTAAAACCCACCCAAACCCCCCTTAAAAAACCTAACGCTAACCCCCTGAAGATCTCCCTACCTTGAGTCGTCTTCACACCAGCCCGAGCCGAATTCTTCATCCAATCCGGACGATGTGGTCCTCCATCTGGGCGAAGTCTTGATCCAAGCGGCAAAGAAGAGGTCCTCCATCTGGGCGAAGTCTTGATCCAAGCAGCAAAGAAGAGGTCCTCCATCTGGGCGATGTCTTCCCCTCCAAGCGGCATCTTCTATTCTTCTTTCTTCCGGCTCCATCTTCAGACCGCCGATGCGGAACATCCACCTCCCCCGACGGACTGACGACGAATGGACGGTTCCTTTAAGGGACGTCATCCAAGATGGCATCCCTCAAATTCCGATTGGCTGATAGGATTCTATCAGCCAATCGGAATTAAGGTAGGAAAAATCTGATTGGCCTGATTCAATCAGCCAATCAGCTTGAAGTTCAATCCGATTGGCTGATCCAATCAGATTTTTTCCTACCTTAATTCCGATTGGCTGATAGAATCCTATCAGCCAATCGGACTTCGCGGGACGCCATCTTGGATGACGTCCCTTAAAGGAACCTTCATTCGTCGTTTCAGTCGTCGGTTGAAGAGGATGACTCCGCGTCGGCTCCTTTGAAGATGGCTCCGCTCTGCTCCGGATGGATGAAGATTGAAGACGGCCGCCTGGACTGAAGACTTTCTACCGGATGAAGGACCTCCTCTGCGCACCTTCCGATGAAGTTTTCGGCCCGTTGGGTGAAGACGGCTCCAGGTAGGGAGATCTTCAGGGGGTTAGCATTAGGTTTTTTTTAAAGGGGGTTTGGGTGGGTTAGAGTAGGGGTATGTGGGTGGTGGGTTTTAATGTTGGGGGGGGGTGTATTTTTTTTACAGGTAAAAGAGCTGATTACTTTGGGGCAATGCTCCGCAAAATGCCCTTTTAAGGGTTGGTAAAAGAGCTGGTTACTTGGTAATTTAGAATACGGTAGGGCATTTTTTATTTTGGGGGGCTTTATTATTTTATTAGGGGGCTTCGATTAGGTGTAATTAGTTTAAACTTCTTGTAATTCTTTTTTATTTCTGTAATTTAGTGTTTTTGTTTTTTTTGTACTATAGAATAGTTTATTTAATTTAATTTAATTTTAGGCAATTGTAGTTATTTTATTTAATTAATTTAATGATAGTGTAGTGTTAGGTTTAATTGTAACTTAGGTTAGGATTTATTTTACAGGTAATTTTGTAAGTATTTTTACTAGGTAGCTATTAAATAGTTAATAACTATTTAATAACTATTGTACCTAGTTAAAATAAATACAAAGTTGCCTGTAGAATAAAAATAAATCCTAAATAGCTACAATATAATTATTAGTTATATTGTAGCTATCTTAGGGTTTATTTTACAGGTAAGTATTTAGTTTTAAATAGGAATAATTTAGTTAATAATAGTAAGTTTTATTTAGATTTATTAAAATAATATTAAAGTTAGGGGTGTGGTTAGTGTTAGTGTTAGACTTAGGTTTAGGGGTTAATAAGTTAAATATAGGTGGCGGCGGGGCCCAGAAGTGGCGTTTTAGGGGTTAAACATTTAATTTAGTTCGGCGGGGTCCGGGAGCGGCGGTTTAGGGGTTAATGAGTTTAATATAGGTGGCGGCGGTGTAGTGGGGGGCAGGATAGGGGTTAATAACTTTAATGTAGGTGGCGGTGGGCTCCGGGTGCGGCAGTTTTAGGGGTTAAACAATTTAATTTAGTTGCGGCGGGGTCCGAGATCCACAGGATAGGGGTTAATAACTTGAATATAGGTGGCGGCGGTTGTAGTGGGGGGCAGGATAGGGGCTAATAGGTATAATGTAGGTTGCGGCGGGGTGCGGGAGCGGCGGTTTAGGGGTTAATACATTTATTATAGTTGTGGATGGGGTCAAGGAGCGGCGGTTTAGGGGGTAATAACTTTATTTTGGTGCGGGGGGCTCCGGGAGTGGCGGTTTAGTGTGGGTGCTTAGTGACAGGCTACAAAAAAGCTGTGAAGAAGCTGATGAGCAGCGAGATCGATGACTGTCAGTTAACAACAGTCCGTGCTCATCGCCCCGTACTTGGTGCGCGGCTTCTTGACAGCTTTTTTGATAACTTTGGCGAACATATTCAGGTCCCACGGCAGCGATGGTAGGCAAGCTTAGGCGAGCGTTATTGGGGCGGCGAATGCAGCTAAGTAGACGGCTTCATACATAGAGGCCTAGATCTCTGTTGTTCATTATCAAAGGCATTTTCCAGCCAGAAGGATTTTAAGCGTTGTCTGAACTCTGCGTTATTGTATACATTTTGGGGGGGGTTGCCTCGAGGGGCTGGAGCATTAACCTAATAGGTGCATGATCCGATATGGTAATAGGCAAAATTATTGTACTTATAATGTTGGGTAGATATGTGCATGATCGAAAAATTCGGTTCGGATCGATTCAGAGTTTTTCAAATTTCGTTTCGGATCGATTCTAATTCGGAAAACTTCGAATGAATTCGTTTCGGATTTGTTTCGGATTCGAAAAAATTCGGCTGGATTCGGTTCGGAAATTCGGAATTTCGGTATGTGTGCTGTGTATTAGACTAGTATTATGTACTGTATATTAGATGTAACCCATAGCAGAGTGATATCACCTAATATACTGTACAATACTAGTGTAATCCATGGCCATCTGAATTTACCGAATAAATCTGAACTAATTCGGATTTATTCGGTAAATTCGGCAGTATTTTAATTCGGAAATTCGGATCGATCTGAATCTCGAATTTGCAGAATTTTCCGGATTTCCGAATCGATCCGAACTGAATTGCACATGTCTAATGTTGGTTTTTTTTTTAGTTGAGGAAGTAATCAATGTGTGAGAAAGTATGATGGGTCTTAGCAAATACGTGTAATCTCTCTGGTCTCGATGTAGGGATCTCCATAGATCAATCAGTCCCAAGCCCTCTCTGAATATAGATATAGGTCTAGTTTCCTTTTCATGTTTATTTCGGGACTGTTTTGTCATGTGTGGGCATGAAGGGTCGAGGAATCTGTCTAGGGGGAAGGCCTGGGCCATATTGAAGTCACCTCCTACTATCATGGGTACATCACTATGTTGGATAAGAATTGATTGCAGGGAAGACCAGAAAGTCTGGTGGTTTGGACCATATATATTACATAACTGATATGTGTGTGAGTTAAGATGGATTAAGGTAAAGTATGTATCTTCTTTTTATCAATCTGGGTGTTAGAGAGTGTGACCAGTAGGTTTTTCAGAATTAATATTGCCACTCCACATTTTTTGTCTTCCGTTGGAGAATATATCATTTGGCCTACCCATCTAGTTTTTAGTTTCTCGTGCTCCTCTGCAGTGAGGTGCATTTCTTGCAGTAAAGCAATGTCTGCATGAATGGTGTTGAGGTATTGCAATATTCTGCTTCTCTTTGCCAGGGAAGATATACCCGCCCCACATTCCAAGAGACCACCTTAAAGTTTAGTGTCATATAATTGTGTAGGTGGTGAGTGAAGCGGCTGGTAATGATCTTGCGGGGGTGTAAGGGGTGATTTTTGGAAGCAATTGGATGTCATTGAGTCTACTATTGGACAGTGAAAATTGGGTGTCAATCTGCTTGTGATCTGTGTAAAGTATATGTGATTAAAGGAACTCACCTGTTGTCAGAAGAGATGGAGGTCCAAGTGTTGAATTAATTGAACCGGTCAGTTGTCTGTCTCCTACGCAACCCACTCGCCGGGGAACAACTGCCACTGGCCCTGTTAAGGTAAAGAGAACAAAGTGAATATTTATATATATAGGCAGGAGCTGGCTATGATCAGACATTTTGAAAAACATTCTGGCCTGAAACTTTTTCAAAATAATTAACTATTGAAGTACAAATGATATAACTTAGTAGTGCAGAAACTATTACAACAAAAAGGACTGTAGCTACCATCCTCTCCCTCTCCCCACCTAGGCAGCGAGAACTGAAGGAGAAGGCATTAACTTGAATGTAAAGTATTAAGTGTCCATTCAGTTTAGCTAACATCTTCGGGCCTTTAGGGCAAACCAGCATAGTGTCATGCCGGTATTTTGTGTACATGAAAGTTTCTGAGACATTTGTCTCATTGTGGCTTTAGTCCTGAAAGTTAAAAATGTTGTTTTGCTTCTCCGCATCTAGATACGCTTGTAGCTCTTTGGGAGTGCGAAAGAATTTTGCACCCGCAGGTGTTTTGGCAGGGTATAACAGTGCAGCTTGTCTTCCCTCTTTGTATAGTCTGGAGCATAATGGGGCAAAGTCCTTGCGGAGCTTAGTTACTTCTGCCGAGAAGTCTTGGAAAATTTAAATCTTCTTCCGAATGATTGTCCGAATGGGCTCTCTATGCACACAGCAGGGCGATTTTTTTCCTGATAGTTCAGACATTTAAATATAACCTGGCGTGGTTTGGATTGTACAGTTTCAAGGCCTTTGTCTGGTCCTATGCGATGGGCCCTTTCCACATCCAAAGGGAGATTGTCTGGGCTTCATTTATAGCAGCCTTGCAGTGTCAGCGCAGTAAATTCCAATAAATCCTTATTCTTGATTGCTTCTGGGACCCCTTCAACACGGAGGTTATTGTGTCTGCTCCAGTTTTCTAGGTAGTCATCTTTATCTTGCAATGTTTGATTCTGGTGTAGGAGTTATCTTATTGAGGTAGAAGTTGAAGTTTGTCTGTCCTCAACATCAGATATACGTTGTTCTGCTTGAGTGAGTCTTGTAGAAAACTGATGCAGTTCACTAGTAAGGGTATCCATGCCCGCCTGTAGTGACTCCATTTTGGGTAGGAAGAAAGTTTTAAGTTCTTGCTAGAAGTCCCGAAGAGTCTGTATCCGCAGTTTCTGCTCTTGAGGGGGAAGATGGGTTTTCAGCATGGATGTCCACTGCCAGGCATTTCTTATCTTTCCCTAGAGGTAATTTTCCCCTTCCAGGGTGTGAGGTATGACCTTTCAAATACTTGGCCTCCTTCATATAATATTGGACACTTGCTAGAATATTGTAGTAGAATTCTAGAGCAACACTTGCAGTTCTCCACAGGTTGGTGCTACAGGGCTATTTTTGTCACTCAAGCAAGTATAGGTCAGACAGTTTCAACAAACACACAGTTGCAGGAGTGTCTTCGGTTGACAACGCAGAGGTGTATAGTGTAAATCTTTATACCTTGTTAGCTGCTGAATATGAAATAAATGTGGTCAAACTGTTATGTTCTTTTCCCCTTCTTAATAGCATTACTGCAGGGCTTTTAAGGTATAAGAATGTAGAGAAGCAATCAGTATAAACTTGCTGCAGGCACTGGCCTTGTGTATTAGTGCAGTGGCATGGGTTTGGATTTCTGGATTTCTGTGTTAGTCCATTAACATTAGATGCTTTTTTTTGGTGGTGAGCGGGTAGCACAATTCGGCATCGGAAATATAAATGCGAGTAAGTGCGAGGTACTTTGCTGTTGTAGGATCTTGTCTTTTTGAATCCATGTGGCGTGTGTGCGTCCCTCAGGGTTCTCGGACAACATGTCCGTCTAGTCTTGGAGGGATATTTATCAAAGCAATCATCTATGTTGCATTCGCGGGCGTCAATACGCTTGCCAAACCATCGCGGCCCGCGGATCTGAATATGATCTTCTTATTTATCAAAAAAGCTGTCAAAAACCACGCGCTGTCAAGTATGGTGTGAAGAGCATCGGACTTGTGTTAACTAACAGTCATCGATGTCGCGGCTATTCAGGTTTTTCCCAACTTTATTTATACCATTTAATTACTGTCCATGAACAAGCACATTTCTCTTTAGCACATTATTATATATAGTGTAAATGTATTCTTTTTCTGAGCAGGACTAATATAGCAAGTAGCAACATATTTGTGCAAAGTGGAGAGTGAATTATTAGAATTAAATTTAATATTGGACATACATATTTTAGTATTTATACACACACACACACACACATATATATATATATATATATATATATATACACACAAACAAAGAGGTATCAGCGCACATCCATTTTCCAAAGCACAACATATTTTTTACTGCTGCAAAAAATTGCCTGCAAATACATCAAGAGACAACTATTCTTTTTTAAATAATATTGGGAACTTAGTCACACAATATGGCCATATTCTGCTTAGCCAGTCACCACTTTCAAGGTGCCCCAATTCAACTGGTCCTACTCTACAGTCCTTTTTGCCACAGAGGGCTGAAACATTCCTGCTTTTACTCTTCATAGTAGAATGAGACTCCCTGGCTTTTTATTCACAACTCTATAACACTGTTATGAGCACACCTGAACTTGGGTGGGGTGCTTAAACCAATGGGAGATGGTCAGTCTCCCTGGTAATTTTAAATACAAATACAAAATTTGTTTTTTTAGCACACCTTACAAAAAGTTTAAATCCACATCTGGGAGTGCTGCCAATATGACCCAGTAATTACACAAACAAAGAGGTATCAGCGCACATCCATTTTCCAAAGCACAACATATTTTTTACTGCTGCAAAAAATTGCCTGCAAATACATCAAGAGACAACTATTCTTTTTTAGATAATATTGGGAACTTAGTCACACAATATGACCATATTCTGCTTAACCAGTCACCACTTTCAAGGTGCCCCAATTCGACTGGTCCTACTCCACAGTCCTTTTTGACTGGCTAAGCAGAATATGGCCATATTGTGTGACTAAGTTCCCAATATTATTTTAAAAAGAATAGTTGTCTCTTGATGTATTTGCAGGCAATAATTGCAAATATAACACGTAATCAGCTAGCTGCCAGTAGTGCAATGATGTTCCTTCACCAAAGGATAACAAGAGAATGAAGAAAATTTGATAATAGAAGTAAATTGGAAAGTTGTTTAAAATTGCATGTTCTATCCAAATCATGAAAGAATATTTTGGGGTTTCCTGTCCCTTTATGAGCTGGGCCAGGTTTCTCTCTGCACCTGTCTAACCCCTCCTGATTGCAATCTATTTTTAAAAACCACCCCTTCACAGGTGTTATAAAATGGCCTGGCATATAAAATAACATTTCTTACTGAAAAAGGAATTTAAGAGAAGGAAGAAATACACTGAAAATAGCATGACAGTAAAGAGGTGATTTTAATTTCTGTGGAAATTAGTGTGGAATGCACACTTATAGAATTACAACCCCCAAAAAAGTTCATACCCCTGCCTTCACTGTGCGCAATGCAATGCCATGATAAAAGGCAAACATGTAGCACAATTTAATGATAGGAAAACTTGTGAAATTAATGGTTACTATACCTGTGACACTGAATTTGTAGTTTACCTATTAAAATGCCCATAGGGGAGGGGCTATGTAGGGGAGACAACACGCCCCATTAAAGATAGGATTAGTGCACACAAATCTTCAATTAAATGTGAAGACAGAACTCTTCCAGTTTCTTCACATTTTTTAGAAATGGGACACACCGTCAGTCAACTTAGGTTTCAAGTAATCAATCACATCCCAAAACTTAGTAGAGGGGGCAATAGGAAATTGGAATAAAAAGAGAGAGGTATGGTGGATCCAACATCTCAAAACTCTGCATACTATAGATCTCAACAGGGATTATGATCTCCATTTGTTTTTATAATAGTCTTTTGTATATTCTATTTTTGATATGTATATATATATATATGTAATTATTTTTAAGGTTTGGATCTCATGATCTAATTATGCACCACTTCTTGTATGCTCAAAATATATTGCATAAACTTGTTTGGGAGTAATATATAACTCTGACCTGCAGATGGCAGTAAAAGCATCTGTGCCCTGACAATAATGTTTACCACTCATAGAGTTAATGTATTTGTAATTAAGGTACTTACCCTATTTAAAGCTGTGTTGCATAGCATTCCATAGCATGATTAAGGGTCTGTGTGACCCGAAACGTTGCTGTCCTTCTATGATGACACCCCAATAAAGATTTTCAACTTTTAAAGAAGGTGATACAGGACCCTCTGGCGGACGTACACTTTATTACCTATAATGAACTTTGGTTATGTTTACTAGTGCTGGACCTATTGCCCTTCTTATATATATATATATGTGTGTGTGTGTGTGTGTGTGTGTGTTATGTCAGAATTATGTCCCTAAATTCCTTTTTTTGTTCTAAACAATGTTGTCATTCATATCTCTGTGTTTATTTATACCACTATATGTATATAGTGTAAATGTATTATTATTCTGAGCAGGAATAATTGCAAATATAGCATGTAATCAGGGTATCATATCTATTTATTTGCATTCAATGGATATTTTAAGAGCTGGACCAGTTTTCTATCTGTACCTGTGTAACCCCTCCTGATTGCAATCTAGTTTTAAAAACCACCCCTTCATAGGTGTTATTAAATGGGCTGGCATATAAGATGACATTTCTTACTGAAAAATAAATTCAAGAGAAGAAAGAAATACACTGAAAATAGCATGACAGTAAGTGATAAATGACACAAGTATCTAGCATTTTGATTCGTTAGTAATAGTTTAAAATGTATATTTGAATCAGATTGGCTGATGACATAAATCATGTGATTATACATATTCCAATCAAAAGTGGTTGAACAATACACTAGTGTGTGGGTTGTTTAGGAGTTTGCATCATAAATGGTACGAAAAGTGTTGCGTCAAATTTGGGGCGAAGTGGAGAGTGTGACTTGTATTACATGGTTTAAACATGGGGCACATAGATTTTTCACAAAAAATAAAAAGGAAGTTAGCTATATTATGTTGTGTATTTATTTCATTTTAATCTCTATATCAGTGCGACAAGTTTGGGTCAAAACTTTTTAACAAATTTGTAGAAATAATATTGTCCCCTTGCTTTGTAATGAGAGACAAATTTGAAGCATAATCCATAAGTAGTAATGTCTTTCATTTTATTCCTATATCTACTAGTGCACCAAATGTGGAGCAATAATATTGTTTGATTTAGAAAGGGTATACAATGTAATAGAGGTTTCTAATTTACTTTTATTATATAATATACTTCATTCTCTTGCAGCACTGAACATAAGCTTTCTGTGTTTTCAGACACCCATTGAGTTCTATGGCATCCGCAACCTCAAGGGTGGTGGATTGAAAAATAGGTACGCTGCATCGGAATACACGCGAGCATACCTGTTAAATGTTTGATAAATTGGGAAAAGTGTCAAATAGAGTTGAATGTGAATTTGAAACATCTGTAATGTTTCATACCAAGCCCTGACACTGATAACAGCTTGGATGGTCCTTTTCCTTTTTGGCCCGGAGAACACGACAGCTGTTTTTTTCCAAAAACTATTTGAAATGTTGACTTGTTAAACCACAAAACACAATTCCACTGTGCTACTGTCGATCTCAGATGAGACTGAATCCACAGAAGTCGGTGGCGCTTCTGGACAGTGTTGATGTATTGCATAGTAAAGCCTTAACTTGCATCTGTGGATCCAGCCGCGAATGGTGTTAAAGGGACAGTCAACACCAGAATTTTTGTTGTTTAAAAAGGTAGATTATCCCTTTATTACCCATTCCCCAGTTTTGCATAACCAACACTGTTATAATAATACACGTTTTACCTCTGTAATTACCTTGTATCTAAGCCTCTGCAAACTGCCCCCTTATTTCAGTTCTTTTGACAGACTTGCGTTTTTAGCCAATCAGTGCTCACTCCTAGGAGCTTCACGTGCCTGAGCTCAATGTTATCTATATGAAACACATGAACTAATGTCCTCTAGTGGTGAAAAACTGTCAAAATGCATTCAGATTAGAGGCGTCCTTCAAGTTCTAAGAAATTAGCATATGAACCTCCTAGGTTTACCTTCCAACTAAGAATACCAAGAGAACAAAGCAAAATTGGTAATAAAAGTAAATGGGAAAGTTGTTTAAAATTACATGCCCTATTTAAATCATGAACGTTTTTTTTTTTTCTTGATTGTCCCTTTAACTGACAAAGGTTTACCTAAGCATTCCGGAGCCCATGTCAGGATATCCATTACAGACTCATGACGGTTTTTGAGACAGTGACGTCTGAGGGATCAGAGATCACGTGCATTCAGAAGTGGCTTTAACCTTTACACACTGAGATTTAACTGGTTTTCTTGAATATTTTAATTATATTGTGCACTGTAGAGGGGGAAATGTCCATCCTACACATTTGTCTTTGGGGAATGTTGTTCTCAAAGTGTTGGATTATTGCTGATGCATCTGTTGGCAGATTGGCGAGCCTCGACTCATCCTTGCTCTGGAAGGACTAAGCCTTTTTTGGAGGCTCCTTATATACTATGATTACACAATTGCCTCACCTGTTTCACATCACCTTCTTATTTGAACTTGTCACAACGCTATTAATCCTAAATTGCCCCTGTCCCAACTTTTTTGGAACATGTTGCAGTCATCAGATTTTAAATGAGTGTATATTTTCAAAAATATATTAAATTCACAAAGTAAAACATCAAATAATGTGTTAACAATGTGTTTTCCATATAGTACAGGGTGAATTGAATTTTCAAATGACTCTTTTTGTTGTTGTTTTTTTTGCGTTTTCCATACTGTCCCATCTTTTTTCGGAATTGGGGTTGTATGATTTTTAAATTACAAATTTAATTGTGCACTTTTGCAATGTATGCATCTCCCTCCTATACAAAAATACAGTATATGTCCCTTAGCGAGACACCATTTGTAGGGTAAAAAGGGGCTTTATAGAATTCTGCCAGGTAAATAGAAGCGCTGGCGGGCATTCTTATAGAATCTCACCAGCCCAGAGTGCTATAGAGAATTGGCCCCTAACTCTGGTGAACTGAAGAAATTGTGAGGTAAAATATCTTCCCTTTTTACATAGTGAGTGTGGTGGTATTTTCATGACAGCTTTTTACAGTTATGCTGCATCACTTGCAAGCGATTTAGCAAATGAGTATTGAGTCCCTTCAATTTATTAATACAAAAAATGTTTCCTGTAGTAAAGTCTATAGAGAGGAACAGAGATGCAATATTTGCATGCGTAACATTATTTATTAAATGTAAAACTCTTTCAGTGTTACCCAGGCCTCTATTTCTGGGGTGAAGCCCACCAGGTGGTACGGTACTTATGTATCAGTTTTGGTAATATGGTATTAACTCTTTTGACTAACATTTCAGTGAATATTTTAAAGGGATGCTAAACCATTTTTTTTCTTTAATGATTCAGAAAGAGCATGCAATTTTAAGCAACTTTCTAATTTACTCCTATTATAATTTTTTCTTCATTCTCCTGCTATCTTTATTTAAAAAGTAGGACTGTAAAGCTTAGGAGCCAGACCATTTTTGGTTCTGAACCTGGGTTATGCTTGCTTATTGGTGGTTTAATGTAGCCACCAATAAACAAGCGCTATCCAGGGTGCTGAACCTAAAATGGGCTGGCTCCTAAGCTTTACATTCCTGCTTTTTAAATAAAGATAGCAAGAGAACAAAGAAAATATGATAAACATGATAATAGGAGTAAATTAGAAAGTTGCTTAAAATTGCATGCTCTATCTGAATCATGAAAGAAAAAAATGGGTTTAGTATCCCTTTAAGTCTACATTTAACAGGGAAATTGACCTAAAGTTGGTCGTAGTGTCAGGAGTTTTGCTGGGGTGTTTGCAAAAATGCAAATCTGCCCCTAGACTATATTCAGAAAAAAATTAATTAAAGGGACAGTTAATACCAGAATTTTTGTTGTGTAAAAAGAAAGATAATCCATATATTACCCATTCCCCAGTTTTGCATAACCAACACTGTTATAGAAATACACTTTTCACCTCTGTGATTACCTTGTATCTAAGCCTCTGCAGAATGCCCCCTTATTTCAGTTCTTTTGACAGACATGCATTTTAGCCAATCAGTGCTGGCTCAAGGGTAACTTCACGTGCATGAGCTCAATATTAACTATATGAAACACATGAACTAATGCCAGTAACAAAGTAGTAGGACCAGCACACCTTTTCAATGTTTAAATGTCCATAGACAGTAGAGTGGGTGCAAACAAATATAGAGCCAAATCCCCTAAGCTCCAGAGAAGTAGATATCCAAAAGAAAATGTTGCACTCTCAGGTGTGGAAGTGAAAAACCTTTATTAGGTGAACAGCAACGTTTCGGGGCACCTGCCCCTTTGTCAAGCTCAGCAGAAAATTCACAGGCCTTTACCACAAGCACCACCAACTGTTAGTTGAGACACATAAGGTAATTCAAATGTTATTTACCATATACAGTGTGAGTTGCATGTGTCCATTGGTTGTACATGTTGTTGATAGAGTATCATGCCCCCCCCCCTCAGATCTAGTAACCCTTTAAAGGGATACAAATGTCAAAATTGAAATGTGTGTGGGTGCATTTAAATTTGAAACAGATGCATTTTTTCAATATATTTCCATTAGCAAAAATGCTTTTCCTAAAAGTTATTAATGATTTTTTTTCTGTGGCAATAGTGTTCCAATATTCAAAAGTATCACCCTCACAGAAAGTCAGCGGTGGCTTGTATTACACAAATGATGTTTTTACAGAAGAAATACACACCGTTAACCTGACACCGCTGCATGGTGTTTGAATACGGGTGCACGGCTCCTCACAGGATATGTGCATATGCCGCTGAAAAACTCATAACTTTTACAAGAGGCATTTTTGCTAATGGAGGTATATTGCAAAAAATCTTCTATTTCACTCTGAAATGCACCTACGCACATTTCATTTTTTTTATCCCTTTTATTTAGGCTTTAAAGGAAAAAAAACTGTAAAATGTATCATGAGTTATCATTGTAAACTATATGGAATAAGAAAGCTGGACTGTTATACTGTAAGACAAATAACTATGAATAAAGAAATCTGTATACACACACACATATATATATATGTATATATATATATACATATATACTAACAAAACTAAACACAAATTAGAGCACATAAAATACATTTATTGAGATATTTGATTGGGCACGCCAAACAGTCATTTTCAATTTACAAGTTAAAGAAACTTTTAATGTTGTTGGATATAAAACAGGGTATTGCATTTTTTTGAAAAATAGATGTTCTAGTATTTGTTAAAAAAATAGTTTAGTTTTTTTTTACATTTGAGGAGGAGTGTCCATAACTGCCAATTTAGCGCTGGGATTTTTCCTAATTGGTGTCCAGTGCGCAATTGAGCCATGATTATCAGATATGCCCAAACATGCATTCCCTATTGATTTTGATACCAATATAAACCGTTTTAATATAACCTATTTCCTGAAATAAATATCCCATAATTTTAATGTTTGATTGTTTTTCTTTCATAATGATGTCCCTTTAATATCAAATGTAAGCATAAATTACAAACAGCTTAAATAGACATTTTTTTAGACAATAGATTGTGCAGCTGAAAAAAAATCATTTAATCATGTCCCTTTAAAAAAACAAATAAGTTATTCATACATAATTAAAGCTGATAATTAACAAATGTAACATATATTTAACAGATTAATTAATAGTACATAATTTATTTTAAAGCAACACTCTACTGGTCAGCGACCAACTCTATAAAGGAACATATACAAAGAATTAAAGTCTCCATGATTGTATTAATCATTAAATCCTTCATAAAAAATATATATTTATATCTCTTTTACTTGTTTTTTTTCACACTAGCAAATTTTACAAGAAAAAAAAGTACTACTAACTTCTCTGTAGGTAGCTAACTTTAAGTGCATTTGTGTTTAAGATATATGGAGGCATTCATAAAATGTCTGCCAGTGTAAAAATTATATAGTATGCAAGATACATTTAATTTGAATTTGTCTAGAGGACACATTAGTGATAATATTTGTATTTATTGAATAATACACTACATTTGTTCCTCAGTTTTTTTTTCAGTTTAAAACCCCAGATGGTGAGTAAATGCTGCGGCCCATGCAGCCAAGAGGCGGAGCTTAGCTTTAAGATTTGAGGCCAAGAGACACCGGGAAGATTGAGGATATAGCAGATAGATCTAAAGTTTGGGCATTCCTGCGTGGAGTTGGGACACTACTTTTAAGAGAATCCAGGACAGAAAGGGTGGTATATGTAGCGAGGAGAAAGAAATCGATGAGTCCCAAAGTGTACAAATCCTTTAGTTTATTTAATCCGAGCCATAGGGTACAATAAGGTGCTCCCTGTTATCTGACGCGTTTCACGCATGCGTACATGCGCTTCATCATAAAGGGTGGTAGACTGAGCTCTCAGATCAGGGCACTTCTGTAAAATGCAGGACAATTAGGAACTGCATATTTGTAATATATGTCACCACTAAAGGTTTAGATTATACAATAATACAATATCCTGTTGCACTATGTCACATAATACCTAAAAATCAATCTTTGATTTTGTCATAACTATAAATAAAGGCACTGGTTTTGGCATGCAGAGAAATAGCTCAGTCATTGGTTACAGCTTAACTTAAAGGGACATTGTTGTGAACCTTTCTCTTTGTTTCATCTAAAAGAGGGCATTTCAAAATGTATTTCAGTTTTTTTTTTTTAAACTTATTTTCTCCACCAACAAAGCAGAGGAAAATGTCCTTATTCATTCATCAGTATTAGCGGGGAGCACACAGCTTATACTGCAGCATTCGTTTCAATTTAATTGTAAACAGTTTTTATTTAATGTTTTTCATGTATAAATACTGTTCTTCCATATGCATGATAAATAATGTTTGAGTAAAATGTCCCTTTAAAGATGACAAGCAGTGATTTTTTTTTATACACAGGAGGCACGGGTGAGAAACTGCATCTTGTTTAAAATTCCCATCTGACACCCATGGCAAACATTTATCTTTGGAAAAATCCAAGAATTTTGTCTTTCCCTTGAGAACAATTTCATCTGCTTACACTGTGGCAAAAGAATAATTTCATACACATTTCCCGTGGAAAACCACCCAAACACATTTATTTCCCTCTAATCACTTACTTTTGGGAGTACAG